>NC_030859.1:21141706-21270959 GCF_000208745.1 Theobroma cacao
AATTAAAATTTTTCACTTCTAAACTTCAAATCATACTCCAATAAGTCAAGTGGGGCCAAAAAATCTTTTCTAAAAATTTCCATTTTGTCCCCAAGTGGCAAATGACCATTTTGCCCCTAGATAGTAAAAATTTCAATTTGACTCCAAATTGATCCTCGAACTCCGAATTACCATTTTGAGTCATCTATGAACTGTGAAACTCTTAATTTCACCTTAAAATTCCTATTTGAACTAGTGCGAGGCTTAATCGACTTAATGGTACCATTAGGGGCAATATCGTCTTTTAACGATTTCTCGAACTTCCTAAATATGCAAACATTCTATTGAGCATGTAAATGACGTCGTAATTATTTTATAGAACAGGGTTCGATAGTGCCTCTCTGATCGAGGCAAGAATATAATGGGGTTTACCGTGCCCCTCTAAAAGGTTGGTCCACAAAAACCCCCTACTGTAGTGATTAATTAATATATAATCCACCATACAATAAAATTCAATAACATGATATGATAATTTTTGTAATTCGCAGTCTTTCAAGGTAACCAAACAATTCGTATTTCAATACAATTGCCAACTAGCCAATCATGCCCGATTTATCATAAGCCAATCAATTTAAACAATCGAATTGCAACAATTAACAGTCTCCGTGTACTCTATTTTTCAACATCATTATTAATTTCAAAACAATTTATAAATTAATTTCATTGAAATACATTTATTCATAGAACATGAAAATTTACCTTTTTAAATCCTTTTTTTCCATAGAATTCATGAAATCATCTAAAAACCACCCTAGATAATTAAAATGACAGTAAGTTTACTCACAATGTCTAGAGTGCGGATTTTCGAAGTACTCTGACTACTAGTCCTCGGATGCAATTCCCTTGCCTTTATCAGAGGACTCACCACCTTGACACAGTACAAAATTGAGAAACTCACTACATTGGTACTAAATCGAAATTAAACTAATTTAGACTACTAATGCATGATATGGAATGCAAAATGCACGAGTAACCATCTAAATTTCGCTACCGGCCAAGTTCGTCTTATCACCCGATTAATTACTAACGCATCCAATTTAATCCCAAATTACTCCATTTCTTTTCTTATGCCTCAATTCACCAAATATTATTCAAAAAACACTAATTTCAGCATCAAAACCTTCCCATTTCTTCATGAAAAAATTTGACCATTACAGTGCACTAACACTGTGATTTTGTCTACTTAATTTTCTCACCATTATTCATCATTTTCTAAGCCATTTCTCTTGAAATAATAACAATCCATCTCCCACACATATCAAGGAAGATTCGGCCAATGAAGATTCATGGGGAAAATGGATTCTTTTCTTGTTGTTTTGCTTCTAAATATGCTAAATTAACTAAAAACACTAACATAATTTAAAATCAAATCAATCCAACATCTTTCTCTCTCCATACCCATTTTGATCAGCCATGAATTCATCATGAAAACATGTAATTTAACCATGGAAAATAAGGAGAAATGCTTAAGGAAAATAGATTTCAAGTTTAAATTGAAAAATCTTACTTTTTTAACTTATTTTCCTTTATTTTCTACACTTTTTATCTTCAAATTCCCCACCTAGGGTTTGTTCTCTTCCTTTTTCCCTTTGTTCTTGGTGTGGCAGAATATTTGGAGAGAAATGAGGGGTTTATAGGCTGATTTTTATAAAAAATAATAAAATGTTCTAAGCTTGACACATGGCATGTTTCCATTGGTCCATTTATAAAACTTTAAAAATTTTAAACCTTTTATCTCCACCACATGATTAGTCAAAGGTCAAAATGAGGATAAGGGAAGACCATGTGCTGGACAAATGTCCTGGTGGTGGAAAATTACTGTTTTGCCCATAGGGTGGCAAAATTACCATTTTACCCCTATGCTCCGAAAAATACCAAGATTATAATTTTTCACTTCTCAACCTCAAATTGTGTTCTAAATAGTCAATCTTGATCAATCTTAGTCAAAAATTTCATCCAACACTCACATCTTAACCTCGAGTGACAAAATGACCATTTTACCCCTAGGTTATGAAAATTTCAGTTTGACTTCAAATTGATCCTCGAACTCCGAATCACCATATTAAATCATTCCTGAACTGTAAAATTTTTAATTTCACCATAAAATCTCTATTCGATCTAGTTCGAGGCTTTAATCAACTTTGTTGTACCTCTAGGTACAATATCGACTTTTATAAATTTTTCGAGACTCTCCTAGTATGCAAACATACTATCCATCACATGTATGTCATGAAAAATATTTTATAAGGTCAGACTTTACAATTTATGTCTTCAGCTTTATCGTCATATAAAACAACCTTTAAGTTGTTGCCACTGTACATAAAAATACCAAGTATGAGATCTGATGTAAAATTTATTCAGCCATAGGATCAAATGTGTTCATGACTTTTCTTTTTTTACTTGAGATCTTCAATGTAAAGATCACGTTTTTTAGCGTAATATGTTTTGTTATGCAAGTAGACCTTTGAAATATTGGTCATCGATTTTAAATCCTTAATAAAATTTGTTAGGTTCTGAAACATCATTTAAAGTGGGGTTAGTGACTATTTGCGGTGTCAATAATGAAATATGCTATGGAAATTATGCTTTAGCAATTTAGGAAACAATTGAGTTGGTCGTACCTGTCAAGATAGCATCATACTGGATCCTTGCATTGAGCTGATTAAATGATGCAAAGGTAAAATATGATGAAGGGTATAGGGCCAGATCTTCATGAAGCTCATGGATTTAGGTGTTCCTTGTAAGTATCCCAGTTATATTTGAAGGAATGGCGTTGAAATTAGACTTTTTATCACTTGTTTGAAACTTGCTGATTTGATATAGAGATCCTTCTTTCAATTGAGGTCGAAATTGTGGCATGTCTAGGGTTCTTACCATAAAATGCAACATATTTCTCTATTGAATGAAGAATATAAAATGCTATCACCAATTTGCAACTCTAAGAATGCAAAATGCAGTTTTAACATTGAAATTAATTTTTTGTGGATAACCATACAAATGTAGAAGCAAATTTCTATTATCCTAATATGTGAGGCACCCAAATTTTGAAACGATCAAAAATCTATGTTTTGTTAAAATTGAAATAAAGAAAAATTTGTGTTTTGTTAATATCTCAGAATTCTCACAACCAAATGAAAATATAAATCAATTTACATTAATATGGGCTAGAAGAATTGAAAATATGTGTGGCATTAAAAATTTGGTTGATCCTATACAAAGGAACAACAATCCGTCATAACTCCTTTGCTAACTAAGCATTGCATTATGCCTTCTTCATAATATAAACAAATTTTTATGTTTGGATGGTAATCACTTACATTCTCCTATCATTGTAGTAGTAACTAATAATAGAAAAAAATATCCTAAAAATTTCTATATAATAAGTTTATTGCCGTAGCAAGATAAGGTCAAGTGTTTTTGGAAAAATTGGACCACATGGTAACTCGAAATTATATTCATTTGTATTTTGGATTAGCTATTTAGTCAGCACCAATTAACTGTGTTGTTTTATAACAATAGAGATTGAAATAATTAAATATTTCTTTGTTAATATTTTTATTTAATTATAAGAAATAAGTACAAAGCAATATCAATTCTATTGTTATTTATACAATTGTACAATGCTCTTTCCTAATTGAGAAATGGCCAAACTATTTGTAATATATTTTGTCGGCAACTTTGTTAAGATATGGTTTTATATATATATATTCTGTATAGGATTGGTTTAATGCTTATGGAATAGTATCTAATTTTTTTAAGGAAAATCCTATTCAATCATTAGAAAGAGTATGTACATGTGCATCAGTTACTGGGAAATCAAGGTTGATGAGTGTGTCCGGACGATTTGGATCAATGGATTCCCATAGGCGCACAATCCTCACTTTGACTGATGCAGGTGGTTGAAAAGATTGTAGGTCATATAGGAATTGATATGCCATTGTTACCCAGTATTGATAGCAAATAGATTATGCCCTTTAAATTAAATAGATATTAAAGAGCAAAATGTTTACATTATACTATATGTTTAATTGGGAAATAAGCACGAATTAAAGCAATTATAAGACAGAAGTTGAATATAGAATAAATTGAAGAAACACATCTCTATGTAATAATATGGGATGAAATGCATGCAATAAATGATGAGTGGAACAAAATGGGCATTATGTAATAAGTGCCTCCCCAACCCTCAAAAAAAGGGAGGTAGTATTGAACAATATCTAATTTTGTATAAGTTTTGATGATTTAAATAAAAAAAAAATGTTGAACAAATATATCTACCAGTCAAAAGATGTTGATCCAAACCTTAATGCAGATTATCAAATATTTCCATGTATACTATTTTTTTTTTGTTTTAGCAATTGGTTTATCATTCTCGTCAGTGGCTAAAATTCGCAATCCTTTTTGAGATGTTACTATAGAGAGAGCAACATATCACTGACCATGAATAAAATCAACTTTAGGTAAATACAAACTAATTTTTTCTAGGGTTTGGCCTTGACTTTTGTTAATAGTAATCCCATAGCATAACCTCAAAGGAATGGCCATTTACGATGTTTCATGGTTAGGAGTATTCATGGTATAAAATTTTTTTTGTTTCTTTCAGAGTTGGATATGGTTTCTCCTTCTATGACATTTGGAGCTAATTGTGTGATAATAAGCCTAGTTCTATTGCAAAAACAAAAAATTTGCTCTATATTCCTTAATAACGTAATAATAGCTCCCATTTTTAGATGAAATAGATGGTCTGGTATTCTAAGAAATTTAAGTGAGTTTAGAAATTCTGTTGGGTATAGTAGTTGATGATTTGATATTTGATCGCTAGCTTGTGAAATTAAGTTACTACTAAAGTATGTTTTTGTCATTGTTGGTATCAAATTAAGGGCATGTTCATTTATTATATCTATTGTTTTGTTATAAGGTATGACTATAGTCTTTGTCTGAGATATTCAAGGTTTGCATAGTATTTTTTGAATCTATTATAAACTACAGAGATCATGTCTTGGATGGGGTCATTCATAAGCGGAACTAATAAATTCGTTGGTAATGGTATACAGTTTGATTTACCATCATTTTCCATGGTAAAAGATTCTAAATTTCCATCACCAACATTTAGCAAACACTATGCAAATCCTTCAATTTCTTTCTTGAATTCCTCATCAAGGTCATCCTTTAATAGTCTCATGTTACTTTTAAGACAAAAAATCTTGCATTTTTCTCATAATGGTGATTGATTTATTGTAGCATTAATAATATTTGTTTTGTTTCCAAACTGAACAACAAGAAGAATGTGTTTAAAATCCCCTCTTAATAGAATGGTTTTTCCTCCAAAGGGTTTGTTTAGAACTTGAATAAAATCATTATCAAGTAAATCTCTTCAAGGTTTCTTTAAAGCTTCAAAGTAATGTCTATGTACCATAAGTGCTTTATCCCATACTATTAAGCTACATGCTTGAATGAACCTAGCAAGTTGTGTTCCTTTTTTATTTGACACGTGGAGTACTCATTGATAGTGAAAGGTATTTTAAATCTTGAGTGAGCTGTTCTGCCACCTGGCAATACCAATGACACAATACCAGATGACGCAACAACAAAAACAAGTTTCCCTATTGATCTTATTCCAAATATAATTGTATTCCATAAGTAAGTCTTGCTTTTTCCTCCATGTCCATATAAAAAGATCATTTGTCCTTCTTCATTGTCTATTGATTGTTTAACACATTGATAAATTTGCATTTTTTCGGGGTTTAAGTTTGAAAGCAATTTTAGGTGTAGTTGTTGGAGATGTATCAACTCATAACTAATTTCTTCATGCATCAACCTATTTTCTCCATGGTAAAGATTTTGTTGATTAGGCATAGGTAATTTAAATTTAGAAAAAAAGCAACAATTTTTGTTAAACAGGTCTTCCAAAGCTATTAGAACATAATTTTTTAGACATTTTTTGAAATTGTATATTGCGTTGATCCAAATGGATATTCTAATCTATATTCAATATCTTCTGAAAATAATCTCCAATTACTTTCCCAAAGGGCTTATGGATTTGCTACTTGGAAAAACATGACAATAGTTATAAATAATTGTCTTAATTGTTAACTTGAAGCCCGTTGTGAAGGTTGAATTAATGCATCATGCCATTCTTGATCATTTCCTAGTAATCCAAGTGCCTTACATGTTTCTTGGTAGTTTTGATACGTAATGCCATCAATTGTTCTGATATGTTCATAACTAGTTGCTTCTTTCACTACATTTAATAACATTCGTAGGAAATACAATTCTCCTACTTCTGGATGTACATAGTTTATTCTACCTATTCATCTTCCTTTCTCCCTTTTCTTCCATTTTGTTTCTTTTTGATGCTAAACATATTCAATAGGATTGTCTGCATAAAGTAAATCCCTGCCATTTTGATCATTTTGATTTGCAATCATCCATTCAGTAAAGGTTGTCTTATTGACATTTGGCTTATGCATGACTCTAAATAAATTTTTATTATCATGGAAGTAAATGTTTTGTTGTTCTGGTAAATGTATGACTAATCTTTGAATTGTCGGTTCTCGATGGTGTATTGGAAAAGCAAAGAGTCTCCAGCATACTTTGTATGCTGATAAAAATCCACAATCTAGATATGTTTTTATTTCATCTATTTGAATATACCTTTGTTGTTTATTTTGATTAATGTTTGAGTTTAAATTTTCTAGGATAACTCGTGCTTGGTTTGGTCCTTTATTGATGTATTTGAATAAGTATTTAATGGCTTTAGATTGACTGTAAATTTCAACATCAATGTTAGCTTGATATTTGACTAACTAGATCAATATTATGAGGTATTACATATTTATTATCTAATTCAATACCATTTTTGATAATTTTATTATAAGGTATATTTCTTCTTCAATATATTGGGAACCCATCTTTATTAATAACAGTGCTTGTTTGGAAATTTTTTGGTAAGTATTTGGAATAGTTCCTTTTGGTCATGCATGAAGAGTTTGGTCATGATGAGCCATATGGTCCATGGACCATAAAATCTGCTATAGCTTGGTATGTTATTAGATCCATGTCTTTGTTTGGCAGTTCAGCTGATATTATCTTATTTATATCTTCCGAGGATAAGCATTTGTCATCATGATGCAACCAAAGAAGAATATGGATATGTGGCAATCTTTGTTTTTGGAATTCAATGGTATAAGTTACTAATTGATGTAGGAAGAAAAATTTTGTATTAGTCTGTGAAAAGTATGGGTTTATTATTTCATTTAAAGTCATAAATATTCGTTATGTTTAACTGACATACCGGTTATAGTGCGGCCAAAGTGTTTGTTTTTCATTAGATCTTCCATTAAACAATAGAATTTTATTTTGAAGACTCGTAGTTATATCAAGTCTATCTTCTGGTGTTTGATGTGGGATTAAAATTTTAAATTTCTTTCCATCAAGCATTACATATGAATGTGATGAGCAGGTCTAGACAACCATAATTTTTACAAATTGCCATTGCATCATGGTAATTTTGTAATAAATATCGTGGGCTTTTAGTGTAACTTGTAGGTGCTACTATACTTTTTCCTATAGTGACTGCATTGTTATCACCTTTTGCAAATGTGTCTTTTAAGCTTTTATACAATTTTGGTCTTAAATTTTTTTGATTATTTCATATATATAAGAATCATTCCTCTTCTATAGCCGCAAATGTGTTAGTTATAAATTTTTCAAAAAGCCTACCACCTCTTAACTATGTATTTTTAACAATAAATCATTGTTGAATTATATATTTATAGTATTCTCACATAGTTACTTTTTGGCATTTTGGTTTTTTTCTTATTGGTTATTGAACATAAATTATAGTAGGTGTAAACTCATCTTCACCATAAGGGAAAAGAAGAGGGTATTGCATGGCCATAAAATAAGGGTGTAGTTTGTTTATTCGTTTAAGTCTTTCATTGATATGATCAACTATGATATCTCGATGACCATTATATTCTCCTAAATCACCAACTATTAGCCCAACAATTTCAGAAGTAGTTGGCAACCGATAGTTTGGTTTAGAGTTATTACAAGATCTTATAAGTCCTAACCTAAGAGGTGTAGAATTTGATATTATTAGTCTATCTCTGGTGATCCTAAAAACTTTAATAGTTTAATTATTTTCATCAAGCATTTTTTATAAACTTTCTACTATAGATCTATCAATAGATTTGTTGTTATCATTATTAAAGAAAATGTCTAGTCTATTTGAGATTTTATTTTCACTATCGTAAACATACAACTGAGCAAATTTTGGTCTGTTACCAACTGTAGGAAGAAGAGAGCCTATTCTATGATGAAGCTGTCCATTAATTTTAAAAGTGTAGGGGCTTGGTTTATTGTTGATTAAGTTATCTAATTTACCTCCTAATGATGTGAATTGGAATATATTGTTATACATTTTTATGTTATCATTAAATTTCATTCTTGTTTGATTTGTGTTGTTACTAAGCAACTGATCTAGGAAGGAAGGCATTTGTTTAAATGAAGGTATTCTAACTGTTCCTTCTTGAAAACAAAAACTAAAAGTAAGATTTCTACTTCCCTTTGATATGTTAGTTCTTTCTTCATACCACATATAAGCATGGCAAAAAGGATGAACATAATTGGGTCCTCCGAAGCAAGAAGTTGTGAAGCAATTCCCTATTAAATTGATTAAAAATAATAGTAAGCATTAGTTAATGATAATATTGAAACAACGTTTCAAATAAGTTGGAACATTTTTATTGATATTGTTTGACTTACGTAAATGTATAAAAGTAGTTCTTTTAGACGATAATTGAAGGCGTGACGTATGATTATTGGATCGATAATCAACTTCTTCCATGTGACCTTCATAATTTTGGTTAAAGAAAAATTCAATCATAAATTGTTTACATGGTTTTACTTGTTATGAAAAAAAAAGAGAAAAACGATGCTAGTATAGTGTAGGTGATTTTAAGACAGATAAGTTTGCTGTTAAGATTGGCTTTGAAGACCTTTGATGACCTAGGAGCATAAAATGCAAAATCATAAAGTTGCTGGATTCTACACAAATTGTCAATTATAATTGAAGTATATTGTTGGGAAAAATAACTTGAGGTAGCTGAAAGAAAGGATGTGCAATTAAATTTTCTCCTTAGGTAAGGAGCATTTTTGCTGAACCAGTTACGGCAATAGTTGTAACAGGTTTAACTTGAATTGTTTGCAATTCTCTATGAGCATTTGCAGCAGAGTGGAGAATTACATGTCCTTCTATAGGCACATAGATACATTGGGTTGAGGGGAAATTATTCATGTTGTTATGTTGAGGAGGAAATTCTCCCTGAATCTGGGATGAGTAACTATCATCCTCAGATATAACAAAATTAGATATTTTGATCTTGTTACATTTATTTTGTTTACTACGATTATTTCTATTCATGAAGACTAACTTATTACTATGAAAGGAAGATCTAACAGAAAACTTAAAAAAATTAATAACATAAAACGTAATGGTACCACCTAGATAAAAAAAACCCAAATAAACGAAGTGAGAACAAAAAAGATGCAAAAATGAGAAGGCGAAGTAAGGTTGAAAGCTTTATAATGCTCAATTGGTACTTTCTGTGATATACAAAGAAAAAAAAAACTACAAAAGACTTCAGAACAAAAAAGCATAAACACGTTAGACAAATAGGTGAGAAAACTCCATGTAACTAATGTAATATCAGACAATAAGAACATAAGTGAAAATTTGAATGTCATGTTTATAATTAGAAAACTGAAAATATTGAAAATAGTTCAAGATTGCATCAATTCAATGTAAAAAAATTGTACATTTAAAAATAGTAAATAAGCAAAGATGGAATTCAATATCTGATGTGAATTTGCAAAATATAAAAAAAACATGTGATAAATCATATTTATATTTTAGATATTGATATATTAGCATATATGAGTTGATCATATTTTTTCTTCGATTTTTAGAATCATAAACTTCTAAGTCATGGTAAAATATTTTTTATACATATATTATTAATGTTGGTACTATCGTTCTCATGATTAAATGTACAAATAATGCAGCACTACCAATAATACATAAATAAACCCAACCATATTAAATAAAGAACTATTTTCATGAAAAAACGGAACATATAAATTTGAAAAAGAGAGCATACATCTTTTCACAATCAACTACATAAACAATTAAAAGCGAAAAGAAATCGTAAAATGATGAATAAAAAAAATAAAAGAATGAACAATCCATGTCATTGAGCATAATTTTTCCTTTTAAAAAATTACACAAAGAGTAATTACAGATGGTTTGTGAAGTAGAACAGATAAATGTATTAAACAAATTAAATAGAAAAATATTTATAAAATAATAGTTGACTATACATATCAACTGGTCTTGCAAATGCAAAGCTACTGAGATCTTTAAACTTTGCATAATCAACCACGTATTTAGTTTACAAAAAAAGTAAAGAGTAGAAAAAATTGTATGGCTAAAGAAATAAAAAAATCACAATAATTCTATTTTCTACTGAAAAAAATCTATCATCAAAACAATAATAAATTGTATAAATTAGGATTGCAAAATTTATGTAAATCAAAGCACATAAATGAATAAAAAAGAATAAATAAAAACATAGTAGGCAAGACCATTGACAACACATAGGAACAACCTCTGTTAATTTTAAGTTATGTAGTGCTCAAAGCTTTGTTGAACCAACAGCCTTTTACAGTTTACACAAATGTTAAAGAATAGAAATTATATGCAATTCAAATATGTAATTGTTTTTTGTAAATATAAGGAAACAACAACAACACTCTCAAAGTAATAAAAAAAATAAACACATTTAAGACTTAATATTTAAGAGTATTGTATGCACTAATCTCACAATAATCTCTATATATTATTACTCTATCAATGATAGATTGCAATTAAATAATAATAATTAGCTTACGGGTTGAAGGAAGTTGTAACTCATGCTAAGAGTAACACAGAATCAAATATATAGGTATTTAATAGAAATCCAACAGTTAATTTTTTGAAAAGCTAAGGGTTGGCAAGGGCATACATTTCATAAATTCATGGTTAGTTTATTTGAGAATGAGAAGATAAAAAAAATTAATTCCTTTTTCTTGGGATTTGAGATTTATAAGTTCATGTGTGTGGTTTAGTTAGTTATAGTAATTTTTTCAAGACAATAATTGTAGTGAATTAACTTGTTAAGGCATTAATTATAAGAAGAAATAATGAAAACAAAAGATCTAATTTGTTTGGTATTCATATAGAAAAATAGAACTGAAAGATTGTATATATAGGTAATCATCAATTTTGGAGTAAGAATGAACCGTGGTTTTTGAAAAAAATCTACACCAACAATCATTACAAAAGGCTATAAAAAAAAAAACAAATAAAGTGTTGTAAAAAAATTGCCACATCAAATCAAGATTTGGTACTTTCAATCTATTGAAAGAAACCTATATTCACTCAAAAGAAATAGTCATTAAAAAAAAACAACAACGATTTGCAAATAAAGTATTTAAAAAGTTGCAAATACAATTATAACAATCAAAGAAATAATGGTACACAACCAATGTAAATAGATCAGGCACGATCCGCAAGAAAAATATCAACTTGATTAGCTAAATTTGACCAAATTAAAAAGAACAACATCCCACCAAAAAAAAAAATAGCTTTTGCAAAGAATGAGTATTTGAATTGAATTAGCATTCATGAATAAAGCATATTTGGAGTCAAAAATTAACAATGAAAATATAGAATAGATTGTAACATTAATACAGAATTGTCATTCAAATTGTAAAGCACTCCAAAAAAAGCAAACAAAAATAAACAAACTTTACAAATATTTAATAATAGTAGTAGTAATACAAAATTGTCTTTGAAATTGTTAAGCATCCAGGAAAAGGCAAACAAAAATAAAGATACTTACAAATTGCAATGAGTGCTGCCTTTGAGATCTTGCAATAAACACAGCAATGAACTGCCAAAAATATCAAGATAAAATTACCAACATTACACTTTATAATAAAAGTCGTTAAATAAAATAACAATTGAAGAATATAAAGTTATAGCATGAATGCTTGCATTGAATATCATAATAAATTTCACAACTTTATGCTTAATGCATGCCATTGACTGGATAAATATTGTCGAGCACAAAATTTTTTTGTTTATATTTTGATATCAAGAATGGGAAGATTGCTTTGTTCTTCGAAAGTTTAAGAAGTGTTCTTAAAAGCATTTTATTTAATCATCAGACAAATTTTTTTTTTTCATTTTATGTTTCTTGTATTCAGGAGCAAAGAGATAAACAAATACAATCATATTAAAATTAAATAGCTAGAAATGTAACAAATTATAACCTATTCCATTCGTTTTAGCCTCTTACGTAGTTGCAAGAATGACATTCCTTCAATTCAAAAGTACAAAATTCTATTCATAATAATATAAATTTAGACTGTAAATGCATGGTCTAATTTGATAAAAAAGAATAACAAATCATCAACATTCCACAAACATTGATTTCCCACAATTCTTCTATTGAGAGGATAAACTATTTCAAATCTCAATGATAGGAAAAGAGCCAAAAGAATTGAGAAATTCCCATTGTTATTTTCTAGACAATATAGACTTTTCGTTTGCTTTATCCTAATCAAATTTCACCTTGTCGGTATCAATCAACCTCTGCTTAGCGTTATATCTACATGTAACATTGTTAATTCTGCTCTAACCTGTAATTCCTATTCCATTCTATTTTAATAGGCAGCATTTCTTTGTCTAAACTGCTCTAAGTTCTTGACTAGTAAAACAATTGGAATCTGTTCATTCAAGTAACAATAGCTAATGGGATATTCATATAGTAATTTATATTTCTTGAACTTGTCTAATTTAAAACAGATATCTTCAAGCATGCTTGCAACTTCCATTGAAGTGCCACACTTTTCACTTTAGTTTGCTTATGGGATATTCATATATTAATTCTTGGAAGATATTTTTCAAACTTTTTTCTCTTCCTTTCACCACTAAAAACATTGAGATGATCCAAAGCTTGAAACAATTCTTTACTCCTTGTAGAGAATAAATAAATAAATAAATAAACCCTTTTAATCCCCCTAATTCACAATGCATAGTAAAATCAATATAAATTTAGACTGTCAATGCATGAAAAAAAGGGAGCAAAAAAACGGAAAGAGCAAAATAAAAAGAAAACACAACATCATTGTCCTCTGTTGAGAGAATAAACTATTTCAGATCTGAATCAGAGGAAAAAAGCCAAAAAAAAAAAAAAAACTCTGAAGCGGTAAAAGGAACGGGGTACGCATCTTTAAGATATGATATATACATCTTTCAGTTTCATTGTGTATATGTAGAGAAAATGTAGGAAAACTATTGAATGATAAATACATACTGTCCAAAAAATTAGAGTGGCCAAGATAATTAGTTTGATCCTGCCTTGATAAACTACGTCGTTTGTAGGTAATTAAAACATATGTAAAATTAAGCTAAAAATCTGAATTTTCATCTTCCTTACCATTTTCTCTTGAGCGGTTTCCACTCACGCTCACTTGGTCATTGCTGCTGCAGCCTTTCTTTCATCTTCATGATCATGTAATTACTCGGCTACTCTCAAGTCTAGCCAGGCTAAGCCTTTCTTTCATGTTAACAACAAAAAGCCTTATAATTTGATATTGAAAAATTGATAGATAGAATTAAATTTTTAATTAAATTTTTATATTTGAACTAAATTATAATTAAGATGTATAAAAATTAAATTAAAACTCAATTGATATCTATGTTATGTAGTGAGATTTATGGTGGATAAAAGTCAACTTCGTTATCGTAATATCTTGATTTTTTTACAGTGTTTGATTGATGTGCATTTTATAAATTTTTTTGGCATTCTATATATTAAGAATTGTAAATAGTATTACATATGATATCAATAACCTAAACAAAATATGTAGCATATACATGCATTTTTTAAGTTTCATTCTACTATTTGACATGTTACCTATGTAGAGAAAATGTCAGAAAAATATTTAATGATAAATACCATATTGTCCAAAAAAAAATTAGAGTGGACATTGATGGTTAAAGCATAAGTATAAGGTAAGAATCCGAATTTTCATTTTCCTCATCATTTTCTCTCTGTAAACCCCTCAAGCCGTTACCTCTCGCTCAAACAGTCTCCTCTCCTTTAGAAAACCCAAAAACCAAGCCAAGCCTTTCTTCCATGCTAACAACAACAGCCTTAAACTTTTGATATTGAAAAATGGTTAAACATAATTAAATTTTTATATTTGAATTCAATTACGATTAAGATGTATAAAAATTAAATTAAGACTCAGTTGATACCCGTGCTCTGCAATGAGATTTATGGTGGGTAAATGTCAGCTTCTTGATCATAATATCAAGAACTTTTTTAAGTGTTTGATTAATATGCATTTTGTAAATTTTATTGACATTCTATGTATGGACATACCATGGCATGTGTAAGACATGTACCACAGCATCTTGAGGCATGGTTTCACTCTTCATGGTCACGTTTGCTCGACTACTCTCAAGTCTAGCCAAGCCAAGCCTTTGTTTCATGCTAACAAAAGCCTTATAATTTTGATATTGTTAAATTGTTAGATAGAATTAAATTTTTATATTTTAACTAAATTATGATTAAGATGTATAAAAATTAAAGTAAGACTTAGTTGATGCCCGTGCTTTGCAATGAGATTTATGGTGGGTCAAGGTCGGCTTCGTGATCATAATATGAAGATCTTTTTTAAGTGTTTGATTGATTTGCATTTTGTAAATTTTATTAGCATTCTATGTATGGAGATACTTCTAAAGTTGAGAGAAACTTCGGTTGTATAAATGGATGAATTTCACAATCTAATTTTCATTTATATTCTATTTCAATCAAAGATTCTTCAACAATTAAAAGCATGGCAATTTTTAAGTAAAGACGTTTGGCTTATAGATACGAAGGCATGGTTGATGGGATCGAAATGTTTGAAAACATTAGAATCATAGACTGTTTATTTTCCCTTTTGCTCATTGTGTTTTTTTTTTTTTTGAAGTGTTTGATTGATGTGCATTTTGTAAAATTTCATTGACATTCTATATATTTAGAATTGTAAATAGTAGCACAAATGATAACAATAACTCAAACAAAATATGTAGCATATATATGCATTTATTAAGTTTCATTCTACTATTCGACATTTTATGTATGTAGAGAAAATGTAAGAAAAATATTTAATGATAAATACCATATTGTCCAAAAAAAAATTAGAGTGGACATTGATGGTTAAAATATAAGTATAAGGTAAGAATCCGAATTTTCTTTTTCCTTACCATTTTCTCTCTGTAAACCCCTCAAGCCGTTACCTCTCGCTCAAACAGTCTCCTCTCCTTTAGAAAACCCAAAATCCCCTCTCTCCCTTGCAAGTTTGGGTGGTCTTGGAAAAGTTTAGATGGAAGATTTCAGCGATATGTTGTTGTTAACACTTGGGAGGAGGAACATGACTGTTGAAGACAGGATCAGCAAGTTACCTAATGATCTTCTCCTTAAAATCATGTCTCTCTTAAACACCAAGCAGGCGGTTCAAACCTGTGTTTTGTCCAAGAGATGGAAGCCCCTCTGGCAATCCCTTCCAAACCTTGACTTCAATTTCGATACTTTCCCTTTCCAACAGGAAACAGATGACGAAGACAAAGAGGAGGTAGAGATGAAGATGTGTTCTTTCAGCAATTTCATCAGCCAAGTCCTTTTCCGGCGTTGCCCCACTGACCTTGTCAAGGTTTGTGTCCAATCCCATATCTATGACCCGCACTGTTTTCTCGTAGACGGATTGCTTTGCTATGCTGTTAAACACAATGTCCAGCAACTCACCTTCCATTCCCGCTCTGATTGCCAATATTTATTTCCCGAGAGCTTCTGGACTTGTCAATCATTGACATCACTCGAGTTGAAAGGTAGTGATTGGATGCCCATGAAACTACCCACATTGCTGGCTTGTCCAGCTCTTAAGTCTTTGCATCTTTCTCATTTCTCTGCGGCCGGACCAAACTTTGAACCAACGGCTTTCTCAGGATGCCCAAATCTTGAAACTTTGCAACTTTTTGATATTTTAGCGGTGGGTAGTGAAGGTTTATGTATTGATGCTCTTAAGCTGACGAGCTTGGTACTTTCATTTGCATCTCTTCGTCACGGCAAGGTTGAGATTTATGCTCCTCGACTCACAACTTTTAAGTATTCTGGTATTCCTCCCATAGTGTGCTTAACGGATCACCTTGCATCTGTCGATGATGTATATTTTGATATAAAGACACTCGGATTTAAACGCAATGAAGAAGAGTATGTTCTTCGTTTGATCAACACCCTTAACGAGTTTCGTCATGCAAAATCTTTAACATTATCATCGTCAACAGTGCAGGTAAATTTCTTTTACTCATTTTCCATTTCATATTATTGAACCTTTGAATTTATGATATATTATGGTGTATTGATCTTGTTGCTTAAAGTGATTTGCAACACTTTCTCTCCATCACACATGTGTGTAATGCGTTATTAGTTTTATACATTATGGTACAGAGCACCATAGTGCTCATTTTCTCTTCAACTCTTGCTTGGAAATTGATACAAAAGAGGAGACAAATTGAAAAGGAAAACTAAATGTTATAGCATTGAGAAAGAGACTGTTTCATCGTTCAAAAAGAATAACAGATCTCATCTTGTTCAAATAGATTCCATACTAAATTTACGTTTCTCATCATCACTTTATAAATGTGTCTTGTACTTTTAAACTATCGTGTCAAAGAATTTAAAGATAGGAATTCGCCTGCACAAAAGGAAATGGATCATTGAATAGGGTAGTAAGAAATTTACTGAAGCTTGAAAGATCCTCTTAGCTTTCTCTTTTAATTGAAAAAGAGCATGTTTAAGTATGAGATACATTGTGTCTTGGATTTAACAATCTGTTTTTTTTTTAGACCCCTAGCATGCTTGTTTTGATATTATTTGATTCATGAAAATTTTAATGAAAAGAAATTTTAAGGAAATCTGTATGTTGAATATATAGAATTTAAGAGAAAAAGTAATTCTTCCTTAATGCATTGATCTAGTTGTTGCTTCTCTAATTATATTTAGGAAAGATTGGCTTTTAATTTGTTTCATTGTAGCATACCTACCAGTCAATATTTTATTAACAGCCATCCATTTATTCTTTTGAACTCCTTATTAAATACAAAAGGTGGATATATATTGCTAGACTCACTTGGTGCATCACTGACATATATGGCTTTGGTTTTCTTCTATTTTACATTTGGAAGACAGTAGAGCAAATTGGTTATTGTTCTCTTTTGTTATCTTATTCATTCTTATAACAGACAATGACAATTATTGTGAATTAGATAAAAACGAATGCATCTTAACATGTGATTTTCTCAAAGATTTCCTTCTCTAATCTCTTATAACCATTTCTTTATGGTAAGGTTCTCACCAAATTTTCGTCCTTGTTGTATCAAAATCGACTACCATTTGCTAATTTAAAGCATCTGAAGATAAAAGCTAAGAAGTGGGAAAGCAAGAGGTTTGAAATGCCTGCATGTATCCTAAACTACTTCCTCAACAATTCTACTATATTGAAAATATGTAAGTATTTTTACTTTGTCTTTTATTCTTTGTTAATAATTAATATATATTTGACTTGAAATGTGAAAATTGATTATCTTACGAGCTTTGCTTTGTAATTGATTTCTCAGGCATGGATAGCAAAGCAAGCTATGAGAGTCTTGAGGATAGCGATTAACTTGGGATTTGTAAACTCTTTCTAAAACTGATTGTCAATCTTTTATGCTGGTCTTTAATGTTTGGTTTATGTATGGAGTTACTTCTAAAGTTGAGAGAAACTTTGGCTGTATAAATGGATGAATTTCACTATCTGATTTTCATTTCTACTCTATCTCAATCAAAGATTCTTAAGCAATTAAAAGTAGGGTAATTTTTTTAAAAAAATATTTATCTTATAGATACGAAAGCATGGCTGATGGGATCGAAAAGCTTGAAAACATTAGAATCATATGCTGTCTATTTTCTTTTTTGCTCATTGTGTTTTTTGCAAATTTGAGCACTATCCTACCCATTTAATCCAAATGAACATTTTATGCTTAATCAATTATATTGTTCTAGAGCTGCAAGTTTGTTTATCTTAATAAGAATGTATAAGACATGTTTACTTGAGGCATCTTGAGGCATGGTTTCACTCTTCATGGTCATGTTTACTTGGCAACTCTCAAGTCTTGCCAGGCCAAGCTTTTCTTTCATGCTAACAACAAAAGCCTTATAATTTTGATATTGGAAAATTGTTAGAAAGAATTAAATTTTTATATTTTGAACTAAATTATGATTAAGATGTATAAAAATTAAATTAAGCCTCAGTTGGTACCTATGTTACGCAATGAGATTTATGGTCAGTAAAGGTCGGCTTCGTGATCGCAATATCAAGATCTTTTTTAAGTGTTTGATTGATGTGTATTTTGTAAATTTTATTGACATTCTATGTATGGAGCTACTTCTAAAGTTGAGAGAAACTTTGGCTGTATAAATAGAAGAATTTCGTTATTTGATTTTCATTTCTATTCTATCTCAATAAAAGATTCCTAAACAATTAAAAGTAGGGCAATTTTAAAGCAAAAATATTTGGCTTATAGATAAAAAGGCATGGCTGATGGGATTGAAAAATTCGAAAACATTAGAATCATATACTGTTTATTTTCCCTTTTGCTCTTTGTGTTTTCTGCAGATTAGAGCACTATGTTGCCCATTTAATCCATATGAACATTTTATGTTTAATCAATTATTATATTGTTCTAGAGCTGTAAGTTTGTGTATCTTATTGAGAATGTGTAAGACATGTACCTTGGCATCTTAAGGCATGGTTTCACTCTTCATGGTCTTGTTTACTTTGTTACTCTCAAGTCCAGCCAGGCCAAGCCCCTGTTTCATGCTAACAACAAGGCCAAGCCCCCTCTGCTAACAACAAAAGCCTTAAAATTTGAAATTGAAAAATTGTTAGATCGAATTAAATTTTTACATTTTAAGTTGTTAGGTTAACCCATTTGTTTCATCTGTTTGATCATTGATTATTACTCTTTTCATGAACAAATTTTTTGATTCATCTTCGATATCATCTTATTTGCAGCTTTTAATATCAAACAAAAAATAACACATTATGTCTTCTTGATTTTGGATACTACATACAATATATTGTGGAAGATCATACTTCACAAATGGAGTTGGTGGCCTTTGACAGGCTAGTGGAAAAGTTTTTTGTGCAATAATTATGAAACTTGCTACACTACACACTATCAGCTGGATGGCACTACCTGAACCTCTGAAATCTCTGAGCAAGCAAGAAAGATTTTTCACCGCAGGGTTAACAACCAAAGTGGTAAAAACAAGAATTGCCAATTGCAAGATGTTTGACTGCATTGAAGTGCAAAGCTAATAATGGAACACTGTAAATTCTGTTGGTACTTCGAGATCAACAACCCCTCCACCAACAATACAATAGCTACAAGAACAGCTTCTGGTATTACCAACCAACACCCATGTAGCCAGATAACTTTTCCTAGAAACCACACTGCAAAAACAATTCACCACCAGCAAAAGAAAAGAATCGCCAACCAAGAAATACAAAATTATGATTATAATGTGTACCTTTCATGTCTTTTATGATTGATTATTATGCTCTTAACATTCTGTGCTACTCTAATGTACAAACTTTTCTTACTTTTTTTCAATGTAGAGATATCACCCTCTAATCAAAGCTGAATATGCATTTGGTCATAAATCTTGCTTATATATATACTGATATTCTTATCAATTTAACACATGCAGCATCTGATTTCCAGACTTATTTGACTCGTTCCAGCAACTGACTCATACTCAATTTTCATTAATGTTACACTGAGTTTTTTTGCTTATGAACACTTTGTATTAATTTCTCAAATTATTGACAGTATGATCATTATTACCTTCTTAACTTTTTTTATACTTCCATTACCAACTTCACTTTTATATCAAAATTATCCATACTCTGTATTTCTATTTATCATGTTAACTCCCATTAATCATGTTACTTCGTGAATTTATTAGCATCTGCCTTCTCCAACTTCATTCCTTTCCTGCAAGATTATTTCCTAAACCTAACTTTTCATTTGGTTTTTTTTTGATCCAGAGGATCCTCCAAGACAAGCCATACACCAACGAGAAACAATGACAAATCTTTTGTTTGACCCGAATGACAAATCTTTTGTTAACATCATACCATAAAAGCGTACGATTATCTTTAATTTGTTCAAGCAATGTATGAAATTATTAACATCAATCAAATTCTCTTTAACTTTGTATTAAAATCAATGACAAATCTTTTGTTTGACCCGAATGACAAATCTTTTGTTCAATCCGAACGCAGGGCATGGGGCAACTTTAGTGTTTCTTAAAACAAATTACGATATTTATATATTTGAGCATTTGACTCAATGAATAGTATATGATCTTTCTATTTAAAAATCAGCGTACAAATATCTCACATTATTGACGTCAACAGTTAAGGTAAATTGCTTGGACTCAATTGCCATTTCATATCATTGGTCGTTTGGATTTGTGATAAACTATGTTGCTTAAATCTCTTTTTAACCATTATGGGTTGGAGTGAAAACGTTAAGTGAGAAAGGATTTGAGAAACTATTAACTCTTTCTGCCATTTTTATTACATTGATGCTTTGGATTTAAAATAATTGATACTTACTTTACATACTACGGTATGTTGATATTGTCGCTAAATCTCTTTGTGTTTTTTTTAGATTTGAGCACTGTGCTGCCCATTTAATGCATATGAACCTTTTAAGTTTAATCAACTATATTGTTCTAGAGCTGCAAGTTTGTACCATGGCGTATTGAGGCATGGTTCACTCTTCATGGTCATGTTTACTTAGATGCTCTCAAGTCCAGCCAGTGCAATCCTTTCTTTCATGCAAACAACAAAAAGCCTTATAATTTGATATTGAAAAATTGTTAGACAGAATTAAATTTTTATATTTGAACTAAATTATGATTAAGATGTATAAAAATTAAATTAAGATTAAATTGATGCGTGCATTATATAGTGAGATTTACAATGAGTAAAGGTCGGCTTCGCGGTAGTAATACTTTGATTTTTTAAAGTGTTTGATTGATATGCATTTTGTAAAATTTTATCGATATTTTATATTAAGAATCGTAAATAGTATTACATATGGTAGCAATAATTCAAATAAAAATGAGATAAGAAAATAAAACATAAAACTCGATATGATATATATATATATATAGGAAAAATATATAGAGTGGGCAACTTGAAGTTTCATGGTGTATATGTAGAGAAAATGTAGGAAAAATATTGAATGATAAATTAGAGTGGGCAAGATAATTAGTTTGATCCTGCCTTGGTAAACTACGTCGTTTGTAGGTAATTAAAACATATATAAAATTAAGGTAAAAATCCGAATTTGCATCTTCCTTACCATTTTCTCTCAAGCCGTTTCCTCTCACGCTCACTTGGTCATTGCTGCTGCAGCCAACCGTTTCATTCAAACAGTCTCTTCTCTTTTAGAAAACCCAAAATCCCCTCTCTCCCATTCTGGGTGGTCTTGGAAAAGTTTAGATGGAGGATTTCAGCGATATGTTGTTGTCAACACTTGGGAGGAGGAACAGGAATAATGAAGACAGGATCAGCAAGTTACCTGATGATCTTCTGTTTAAAATCATGTCTTTCTTAAACACCAAGCAGGCAGTTCAAACCTGTGTTTTGTCCAAGAGATGGAAGCCCCTCTGGCAATCCCTTCCTTACCTTGACTTCAATTACAATGCTTCCCCTTTCAAACAGAAAATAGTTCAGTTAGATGACGCAGACCCAGAGCAGGTAGGTATCAAGATGCTTTCTTTGAGCAATTTCATCAGTCAAGTCCTTTTCCGGCGTTGTCCCACTGACCTTGTCAAGGTGTGTGTCCAGTCTCTCAACTATGACCAGCATGCTTCTGTCCTAGCTGGTTTGATGTGTTACGCTGTCAAACACAATGTCCAACACCTCACCTTCCAACTCCACAGAGGTGGAGGTGGTCGCCCATTTTTATTGCCCCAGAGTCTCTACACTTGTCAATCATTGACATCACTCGAGTTGAAAGGTAATGATTGGATGGCCGTAAAACTACCCACATTACTGGCTTGTCCAGCTCTTAAGTCTTTGCATCTTTCTCATTTCTCTATGGCTGGACCAAACTTTGAACCAACGGCTTTCTCAGGTTGCCCAAATCTTCAAACTCTGCAACTTTTTGATATTTGGATTGGAAGTGAAAATTTATGTATTAATGCTGTTAATCTCAGAAGCTTGTTACTTTCATTTGTGTTACATGGTGAGGGCAAGGTTGAGATTTGTGCTCCCCGACTCACAACTTTTAAGTATTCCGGTATTCCTCCCATAGTGTGTTTAAAGGAAAATCTTGCATTTCTCGATGATGTATCTTTTGATATAAAGGCATACTCACTTAAACGCAATGAAGAAGAGAGTGTTATTCGTTTGATCAACACCTTCAACGAGTTTCGTCAAGCAAAATCTCTCACATTATCCACCTCAACAGTCAAGGTAAATTGTTTTTACTCACATATCATTAATCTGTTTGAAATTTATCATCTTGGTATGTGGATCTTATTGCTTACATCTCTTTTTCAACCATTACGGCTTGGAGTGGAAGCAAACTTAATCAAGAAAAGATTTGCAAAACTAACTTTCTCTCCATCACTTATGTGTGTAATGGGTTGTTGGTGTTATGTATTATAATGCAGAGCAGCATATTGTTCGTTTTCTTAGGAAAACTAAATGTTACAACATCTATAAGGATACTGTTTCATCATTCTAAAAGAAGAACAGGACTCATGCTAACTCATCTTTTTCACATAGATTCCCCTACTAAATTTATGGTTCCCATCTCCACTTATAAATGTGTCTTGTTCTTTTAAACTCTTATGTCAAAGAATTCAAGGATCGAAATTCACCTATGCAAAAGGAAACGGATCATTAATGAGGATAGTAAGGTAATTTTCCATGACAAGATCATCTGTTGTCTTGTCCTGCTAAGTTGTGTAAAATTTACCAAAGCGTTAAAGATCATTTCAGCTTTCTCTTTTAATTGCAAAAGAGAATGTTTAAGCATGAGACACATTGTGTCCTGAATTTAACAATTTGTTTCCATTGTAAGACCCCAGTATGTTCATTTTGATGTTGTTTGGGTCACGAAAATTTTACTGAAAAGAAATTTGGAGGAAATCTATATGTTGAATGTACAAAATTTAAACAAAAAGGTAATTCTTCATTAATACATTGATCTGGTTATTGCTTCTCTAATTATATTTAATAAGAATTGGCTTTTAATTTGTTTTATTGTAGCATACCTACCGGTCTATATTTCATTGGCAGCCATCCATTTATTCTTATAAAGTCCTTGTTAAACACAAAAGGTGGATATATATTGCTAGACTCACTTACTGCATCATTGCCAGATTTGGCTTTGGTTTTCTTCTATTTTATCTTTGGAAGACAACAGTGCAAATTGTTTATTGTTGTCTTTTGTCATCTTATTCATTCTTATAACGAACAATGACAATTAGTATCAACTAGATAAAAATGAATGCATCTTAATATGTGATTTTCTCAAAGATTTCTTTCTCTAATTTCTTATAACCGTTTCTTTGTGGCCAGATTCTCGCCAAATTTCCATCCTTGCTGGATCAAAATCGATTACCATTTGCTAATTTAAAGCATCTGAAGATAAAAGTTAAGAAATGGCAAAGCAAGAGGTTTGAAATGCCTGCATGTATCCTGAACTGCTTTCTCAACAACTCTACTATATTGAAAATATGTTAGTATTTTTACTTTGTCTTTTATTTTTTGTTAATGATTAATGTATATTTGACTTGAAATGTGAAATTGATTATCGATGAGCTTCGTTTTGTAATTGATTTCTCATGGATGGATAGCAAAGTAGCAGGCTGTGACAGTGCTGAGGATAGCGAGTAACTTGGGATTTGTAAACTCTGTCTAAAACTGATTGTCAATCTTTTATGTTGGTCTTTGCTGTTTTGTTTATGTATGGAGCTACTTCTAAAGTTGAGAGAAACTTTGACTGTATAAATGGATGAATTTCACTATCTGATTTTCATTTCTATTCTATCATAATCAAAGATTCTTTAAGAATTACAAGTAGGGCAATTTTTAAGCAAAAATATTTGCCTTAAAGATACGAAAGCATGGCTACTGGGATCAAAAAGTTTGAAAAATTTAGAATCATATACCGTTTATTTTCCTTTTTGCTCTTTATGTTTTCTACAGATTTGGGCACTATGTTGCCCATTTAATCCATATGAACATTTTACGTTTAATCAATTATATTGTTCTAGAGCTGCAAGTTTGTATACCTGATTGAGAATGTGTAAGACATGTACCATGGCATCTTGAGGCATGGTTTCACTCTTCATGGTCATGTTTACTTGGCTACTCTGAAGTCCAACCAGGTCAAGCCTTTCTTTCATGCTAACAACTAAAACCTTGTAATTTTGATATGGAAAAATTGTTAGACAGAATTAAATTTTTATATTTGAGACAAATTATGATTAAGATGTATAAAAATTAAATTAAGACTCAGTTGATACCTGTGCTTTACAATGAGATGTATGGTGAGTAAAGGTCAAGCTCGTGATCGTAATATCAAGATCTTTTTTAAGTGTTTGATTAATGTGCATTTTGTAAATTTTATTGACATTCAATGTATGGAGATACCGTGGCATATGTAAGACATGTACCATGGCATCTTGGGGCATGGTTTCACTCTTCATGGTCACGTTCACTTGACTACTCTCAAGTCTAGCCAAGCCAAGCCTTTGTTTCATGCTAACAAAAGCCTTATAATTTCGATATTGGAAAATTGTTAGATAGAATTAAATTTTTATATTTGAGACAAATTATGATTAAGATATATAAAAATTAAATTAAGACTCAGCTGATACCCGTGCTTTGCAATGAGATTTATGGTGGGTAAAGGTTGGCTTCGTGATCGTGATATCAAGATCTTTTTTAAGTGTTTGATTGATGTGCATTTTGTAAATTTTATTAGCACTATGTGTGTAGATACTTCTAAAGTTGAGAGTAACTTTGGTTGTATAAATGGGTGAATTTCACAAACTGATTTTCGTTCCTTCTATCTCAATCAAAGATTTTTTAACAATTAAAAATAGGGTAATTTTTAAGCAAAAACGTTTGGCTTATAGATTCGAAGGCATGACTGATGGAATCGAAAAGTTCAAAAACATTAGAATCATATACTGTTTATTTTCCTTTTGGATCATTAAGTTTTTATTTTTTTTTGCAAATTTGAGCACTATGCTGCCCATTTAATCCAAACGAACATTTCATGTTTAATCAATTATATTGTTCTAGTGTTGCAAGTTTGTATATCTCAATGAGAATGTGTAAGACATGTACCATGGCATCTTGAGGCATGGTTTCACTCTTCATGGTCATGTTTACTTGGCTACTCTCAAGTCTAGCCAGGCCAAGCCTTTCTTTCATACCAACAACAAAAAGCCTTATAATTTGATATTGAACAATTGATGGACCAAATTAAATTTTTAGTAATATTTTTATATTTGAACTAAATTATAATTAAGATGTATAAAAAATAAATTAAAACTCAATTGATATTTGTGTTACGAAGTGAGATTTATGGTGGGTAAAGGTTAGCTTCGTGGTCGTAAAATCATGATTTTTTTGAAGTGTTTGATTGATATGCATCTTGTAAAATTTTATTGGCATTCTCTATATTAAGAATTGTAAATAGTATTACATACGATTGCAATAAGTCAAATAAAATATGTAGCATATATATGCATTTTTTAAGTTTCATTCTACTATTCGACATTTTTCCTATGTAGAGAAAATGTAAGAAAAATATTTAATAATAAATACCATATTGTCCAAAAAAAAAATCAGAGTGGACATTGATGGTTAAAACATAAGTATAAGGTAAGAAGCTGAATTTTCATTTTCCTTACCATTTTCTCTCTATAAACCCCTCAAGCCGTTACCTCTCACTCAAACAGTCTCCTCTCCTTTAGAAAACCCAAAATCCCCTCTCTCGCTTGCAAGTTTGGGTGGTCTTGGAAAAGTTTAGATGGAAGATTTCAGCGATATGTTGTTGTTTACACTTGGGAGGAGGAACATGACTATTGAAGACAGGATCAGTAAGTTACCTGATGATCTTCTCCTTAAAATCATGTCTTTCTTAAACACCAAGCAGGCAGTTCAAACCTGTGTTTTGTCCAAGAGATGGAAGCCCCTCTGGCAATCCCTTCCAAACCTTGTCTTCGATTTCGATACTTTCCCTTTCCAACAGGAAATAGATGACGAAGACCAAGAGGAGGTAGAGATGAAGATGTGTTCTTTCAGCAATTTCATCCGCCAAGTCCTTTTCCGGCGTTGCCCCACTGACCTTGTCAAGGTTTGTGTCCAATCCCATATCTATGACCCGCACTGTTTTCTCGTAGACGGATTGCTTTGCTATGCTGTTAAACACAATGTCCAACAACTCACCTTCCATTCCCGCTCTGATTGCCAATATTTATTTCCCGAGAGCTTCTGGACTTGTCAATCATTGACATCACTCGAGTTGAAAGGTAGTGATTGGATGCCCATGAAACTACCCACATTACTGGCTTGTCCAGCTCTTAAGTCTTTGCATCTTTCTCATTTCTCTACGGCTGGACCAAACTTTGAACCAACGGCTTTCTCAGGTTGCCCAAATCTTGAAACTTTGCAACTTTTTGATATTTTAGCGGTGGGTAGTGAAGGTTTATGTATTGATGCTCTTAAGCTGACAAGCTTGGTACTTTCATTTGCATTTCTTGGTGACGGTAAGGTTGAGATTTATGCTCCCCGACTCACAACCTTTAAGTATTCTGGTACTCCTCCGATTGTGTGCTCAACGGATCACCTTGCATCTGTCGATAATGTATATTTTGATATAAAGACACCATCCAGATTTAGACACAATGAAGAAGAATATGTTCTTCGTTCAATCAACACCCTTAGTGAGTTTCGTCACGCAAAATCTTTGACATTATCATCGTCGACAGTGCAGGTAAATTGCTTTTACTCATTTTCCATTTCATATTATTGATCGTTTGAATTTATGATATATTGTGGTATATTGATCTTGATGCTTATAGTGATTTGCAACACTTTCTCTCCATCACCGGTGTGTAATGCGTTGCTAGCTTTATATATTATGATACCGAGCAGCATATTGTTCATTTTCTCTTCAACTCATGCTTGAAAATTGATACAAAAGAGGACACAAACCGAAATGGAAAACTAAATGTTACAGCATCTAGAAGGATATTGTTTCATCATTCTAAATGAATAACAGAAATCATCTTGTTCAGATAGATTTCATACTAAATTTACGTTTCTCATCACCACTTTATAAATGTGTCTTGTACTTTTAAACTATATTGTCAAAGAATTCCCGCATAGGAATTCACCTGCGAAAAAGGAAATGGACCATTGAATAGGGTGGTAAGAACGAAGAAATTTTCCATGTCAAAGTCATCTATTGTCTTATCTTGATAAGTTGGCTACTGTTCTCTTTTGTTATCTTATTTTTTCTTATAACGAACAATGACAATTATCGTGATTTAGATAAAAACGAATGCATCTTAATATGTGATTTTCTCAAAAATTTCCTTTTCTAATCTCATATAACCATTTCTTTGTGGTAAGGTTCTCACCAAATTTCCATCCTTGCTGGATCAAAATCCATAACCATTTGCTAATTTAAATCTTATGAAGATAAAAGTTAAGAAGTGGGAAAGCGAGAGGTTTGAAATGCCTGCATGTATCCTAAACTACTTTTTCAACAACTCTGCTATATTAAGAATATGTAAGTATTTTTACTTTATCTTTTATTTTTATTTAATAATTAATGTATATTTGACTTGAAATGTGAAAATTGATTATCTTACGAGCTTTGCTTTGCAATTGATTTCTCAGGGATGGATAGTTTTGAGGATAGCGAGTGACTTGAGATTTGTAAACTCTTTCTAAAACTGATTGTCAGTTTTTTATGTTGGTCTTTTCTGTTTTGTTTATGTATGTAGCTACTTCTAAAGTCAAGAGAAACTTTGGCTATATAAATGGATGAATTTTACTATTTGATTTTCATTTCTATTCTATCTCAATCAAAGATTCTTAAGCAATTAAAAATAGGGTAATTTTTAAGCAAAAATATTTGGCTTAAAGATACGAAAGCGTGGCTGCTGGGATCAAAAAGTTCGAAAACATTAGAATCATATACCATTTATTTTCCTTTTTGCTCTTTATGTTTTCTACAGATTTGAGTACTATGCTGCCCATTTAATCCATACGAACAATTTATGTTTAATCAATTATATTGTTCTAGAGCTGCAAGTTTGAATAACTGATTGAGAACGAGTAAGACATGTACCATGGCATCTTGAGGCATGGTTTCACTCTTCATGGTTATGTTTACTTGGCTACTCTAAAGTCCAACCGAGCCAAACCTTTCTTTCACCCTAACAACAAAAGCCTTATAATTTTGATATTGGAAATTGTTAGACAGGATTTAATTTTTACATTTGAACTAAATTATTATTAAGATGTATAAAAATTAAATTAAGACTCAGTTGATACCCATGCTTTGCAATAAGATTTATGGTGGGTAAAGGTCGACTTCGTGATCATAATATCAAGAACTTTTTTAAGTGTTTGATTAATGCGCATTATGTAAATTTTATTGACATTCTATGTATGGAGATGCCATGGCATGTGTAAGACATGTACCATGGCATCTTGAGGCATGGTTTCACTCTTCATGGTCACATTTACTTGGTTACTCTCAAGTCTAGCAAAGCCAAGCCTTTGTTTCATGCTAACAAAAGCCTTATTACTTTGATATTGGAAAATTGTTAGACAGAATTAAATTTTTATATTTTAACTAAATTATGATTAAGATGTATAAAAATTAAATTAAGACTCAATTGATACCTGTGCTTTGCAATGAGACTAATGGTGGGTAAAGGTTGGCTTCATGATCGTAATATCAAAATCTTTTCTAAGTGTTTAATTAATGTGCATCTTGTAAATTTTATTAGCATCTATGTAAGGAGATAATTCTAAGGTTGAGAGAGACTTTGGTTGTATAAATGGATGAATTTCACAATCTGATTTTAGTTTCTATCTCAATCAAAGATTCTTCAACAATTAAAAGTAGGGTAATTTTTAAGCAAAACATTTGGCTTATAGATAAGAAGGCATGGCTGATGGGATCGAAAAGTTCAAAAACATTAGAATCATATACTGTTTATTTTCCTTTTTGCTTATTGTGTTTTTTCACAGATTTGGGCACTATGTGGCCCATTTAATCCAAATGAACATTATATGTTTAATCAATTATACTGTTCTACAGCTGCCAGTTTGTATATCTCAATGAAAATGTGTAAGACAAGTACCATGGCATCTTGAGGCATGGTTTCACCCTTCATGGTCATGTTTACTTGACTACTCTGAAGTCCAACCAGGCCAAGCCTTTCTTCCATGCTAACAACAACAGCCTTAAACTTTTGATATGGAAAAATGGTTAAACATAATTAAATTTTTATATTTGAATTCAATTACGATTAAGGTGTATAAAAATTAAATTAAGACTCAGTTGATACCCGTGCTTTGTAATGAGATTTATGGTGGGTAAAGGTCAACTTCTTGATCATAATATCAAGAACTTTTTTAAGTGTTTGATTAATGTGTATTTTGTAAATTTTGTTGACATTCTATGTATGGAGATGCCATGGCATGTGTAACACATGTACCACGACATCTTGAGGCATGGTTTCACTCTTCATGGTCATTGTGTTTTTTTTTTTTTTGAAGTGTTTGATTGATGTCCATTTTGTAAAATTTCATTGACATTCTATATATTTAGAATTGTAAATAGTAGTACAAATGATAACAATAACTCAAACAAAATATGCATTTTTTAAGTTTCATTCTACTATTCGACATTTTACCTATGTAGAGAAAATGTAAGAAAAATATTTAATGATAAATACCATATTGTCCAAAAAAAAAATTAAAGTGGACATTGATGGTTAAAACATAAGTATAAGGTAAGAATCCGAATTTTCATTGATGGTTAATCCGAATTGTGTCTTTAGCAGGTTTGAGCACTATGCTGCCCATTTAATCCAAATGAATATTTTATGTTTAATTAATTATATTGTTCTAGAGCTGCAAGTTTTTATATCTTAATCAGAATGTATAAGACATGTACCATGGCATCTTGAGGTACGGTTTCACTCTTCATGGTCATGTTTACTTGGCTACTGTCAGGTCTAGCCAGGCCAAGCCTTACCATATTGTCCAAAAAAAATATTTAATGATAAATACCATATTGTCCAAAAAAAAATGGAGTGGACATTGATGGTTAAAACATAAGTATAAGGTAAGAGTCCGAATTTTCATTTTCCTTACCATTTTCTCTCTGCAAACCTCTCAAGCCGTTACCTCTCACTCAAACAGTCTCTTCTCTTTTAGAAAACTCAAAATCCCCTCTCTCCCTTTTTCATATTGCAAGTTTGGGTGGTCTTGGAAAAGTTTAGATGGAAGATTTCAGCGATATGTTGTTGTTAACACTTGGGAGGAGGAACATGACTGTTGAAGACAGGATCAGCAAGTTACCTGATGATCTTCTCCTTAAAATCATGTCTTTCTTAAACACCAAGCAGGCGGTTCAAACCTGTGTTTTGTCCAAGAGATGGAAGCCCCTCTGGCAATCCCTTCCAAACCTTGACTTCGATTTCGATACTTTCCCTTTCCAACAGGAAATAGATGACGAAGACAAAGAGGAGGTAGAGATGAAGATGTGTTCTTTCAGCAATTTCATCAGCCAGGTCCTTTTCCGGCGTTGCCCCACTGACCTTGTCAAGGTTTATGTCCAATCTCATATCTACGACCCGCATTGTTTTCTCGTAGACGGATTGATTTGTTATGCTGTTAAACACAATGTCCAACAACTCACCTTCCATTCCCGCTCTGATTGCCAATATATATTGCCCGAGAGCTTCTGGACTTGTCAATCATTGACATCACTCGAGTTGAAAGGTAGTGATTGGATGCCCATGAAACTACCCACATTACTGGCTTGTCCAGCTCTTAAGTCTTTGCATCTTTCTCATTTCTCGACGGGTGGACCAAACTTTGAACCAACGGCTTTCTCATGTTGCCCAAATCTTGAAACTTTGCAACTTTTTGATATTTTAACGGTGGGTAGTGAAGGTTTGTGTATTGATGCTGATAATCTGAGAAGCTTGGTACTTTCATTTGCATTTCTTGGTGAAGGTAAGGTTGAGATTTATGCTCCCCGACTCACAACCTTTAAGTATTCTGGTACTCCTCCGATTGTGTGCTTAACGGATAACCTTGCATCTGTCGATTATGTATATTTTGATATAAAGACACCCAAATTTAGACACAATGAAGAAGAGTATGTTCTTCGTTTGATCAACACCCTTAACGGGTTTCGTCATGCAAAATCCTTGACATTATCATCGTCGACAGTGCAGGTAAATTGCTTTTACTCATTTTCCATTTCATATTGTGGTATATTGATCTTGATGCTTAAAGTGATTTGCAACACTTTCTCTCCATCACACGTGTGTAATGCGTTGTTAGTTTTACATACTATGATACAGAGCAGCATATTGTTCATTTTCTCTTCAACTCTTGCTTGGAAATTGATACAAAAGAGGACACAAACTGAAATGGAAAACTAAATGTTACGGTATCTAGAAGGATAGTGTTTCATCATTCTAAAAGAATAATAGAACTCAACTTGTTCAGATAGATTTCATACTAAATTTACGTTTCTCATCACCACTTTATAAATGTGTCTTACATTTTTAAACTATCGTGTCAAAGGATTTAAGGATAAGAATTCGTCTCCACAAAAGGAAATGGATCATTGAATAAGGTGGTAAGAAATTTTCCATGTCAAGGTCATTTGTTGTCTTATATTGACAAGTTGTATAAAATTTAACGAGGCCTGAAAGATCATTTTAGCTTTCTCTTTCAATTGTAAAAGAGCATGTTTAAGCATGAGATACATTGTGTCTTAGATTTAACAATCTGTTTCCGTTTGAGATCCCCAGCATGTTCATTTTGACATTTTTTGGTTCATGAAAATTTTAATGAAAAGAAATTTTAAGGAAATTTGAATGTTAAATATATAGAATTTAAGAGAAAAAGTAATTATTCCTTAATGCTTTGATTCGGTCATTGCTTCTCTTATTATATTTTATAAAGATTGGCTTCTAATTTGTTTTATTGTAGCATACCTACTGGTATATATTTTATTAATAGCCATCTATTTATTCTTTTGAACTCCTTATTACACACAAAAGGTGGATATATATTGCTAGACTCACTTGTTGCATCATTAACATATTTGCCTTTGGTTTTCTTATATTTTACATTTAAAAGACAGTAGAGCAAATTGTTTATTCTTATAACGGACAACGACAATTATTGTGAATTAGATAAAACAAATGCATCTTAATATGTGAATTTTTCAAAGATTTCTTTTTCTAATCTCTTATAACCATTTATTTGTGGTAAGGTTCTCACCAAAGTTCCGTCCTTGCTGGATCAAAATGGATTGCCATTTGCTAATTTAAAGCATCTGAAGATAAAAGTTAAGAAGTGGCAAAGCAAGAGGTTTGAAATGCCTGCATGTATCTTGAACTACTTTCTCAACAACTTTACTGTATTGAAAATATGTATGTATTTTTACTTTATTTTTTACTTTTTGTTAATAATTAATGTATATTTGACTTGAAATGTGAAAATTGATTATATTACGAGCTTTGCTTTGTAATTGATTTCTCAGGCATGGGTAGTTCTAAGGATAGCAAGTGACTTGAGCTTTGTAAACTCTTTCTAAAACTGATTGTCAGTTTTTTATGTTGATTTTTGCTGTTTTTTTATGTATGGAGCTACTTCTAAAGTTGAGAGAAACTTTGGCTGTATAAATGGATGAATTTCACTTTCTGATGTTTATTTCTATTCTATATCAATCAAAGATTCTTAAGCAATTAAAAGTAGGGCAATTTTTAAGCAAAAATATTTGTCTTATACATACGAAGGCGTGGCTGATGGGATCAAAAAGTTTGAAAACATTAAAATCATATATTATTTATTTTCCTTCTTGCTTATTGTGTTTTCTGCATATTTGAGCACTATACTGCCCATTTAATCCAAATGAACATTTTATGTTTAATCAATTTTATTGTTCTAGAGCTACAAGTTTGTATATCTTAATGAGAATGTGTACAACATGTACCATGGCATCTTGAGGCATGGTTTCACTTTTCATGGTCATGTTTACTTGGCTACTCAGAAGTCTAGCCAGGCCAAGCCTTTTTTTCATGCTGACAACAAAAGCCTTATAATTTTGATATTAGAAAATTGTTAGAAAGAATTAAATTTTTATATTTTAACTAAATTATGATTAAGATGTATAAAAATTAAATTAAGCCTCAGTTGGTACCTATCTTACACAGTGAGATTTATGGTGGGTAAAGGTTGGCTTCATGACCGCAATATCAAGATCTTTTTTAGGTGTTTGATTGATGTGAATTTTTAAATTTTATTAACATTCTATGTATGAAGCTACTTCTAAAGTAGAGAGAAACTTTGGTTGTATAAATAGTTGAATTTCACTATCTGATTTCTATTTCTATTCTATCTCAATCAAAGCTTCTTAAACAATTAAAAGTAAGGCAATTTTTTAGCAAAATATTGGGCTTATAGTTAAGAAAACGTGGCTGATGGGATCAAAAAGTTTGAAAACACTAAAATCATATACTGTTTATTTTCCTCCTTGGTCATTGAGTTTTCTGCATATTTGAGCACTACACTGCCCATTTAATCCAAATGAACATTTTATGTTTAATCAATTATGATATTGTTTTAGAGCTACAAGTTTGTATATCTTATTGAGAATGTGTAAGACATGTACCACAGTATCTTGAGGCATGGTTTCACTCTTCATGCTCATGTTTACTTTGTTACTCTCAAGTCCAACCAGGCCAAACCCCTTTTTCATGCTAACAATTAAAGCTTTATAATTTGATATTGAAAAATTGTTAGACAGAATTAAATTTTTAGTTAAATTTTTATATTTGAAGTAAACTATGATTAAAATGTATAAAAATTAAATTAAGACAAAATTGATACCTGAGTTACGCAACAAGATTTTCAATGCATAAAGGTCGATTTTGCAGTACTAATATCTTGATTTTTTTTAATGGTTTGATTGATGTGCATTTTGTAAAATTTTATTGACATTCTATATTAAGAATTGTAAGTAGTATTGCATATGGTAGCAATAACTTAAACAAAAGTGTGTAACATATGATAAGAAAATAAAACATAAAACTAGATATCATATATCCATGTTCATTTTGCCAATCGACATTTCACATATGTATAAAAAATGTTCAAAAAAGTTATTCTATTTTCAACAATAAATATTATATTGTCCAAAATATTGAACTGGACTTTGATTTGTACAAGATATTCAAAATTAGAGTGGACTTTGACTTTGATTACATATCCATTAACTTGTTCATCCATATATTGGGTATTTACGAGGATCATTATGAATATTTACTTTTTCTTATCCATGAACTCAGATAAATTTATGAATATTTAAAATATTTATGAATATCTATTATAAAAATTATAAAATTTGCATATATTGAAGATATGTAGGATAATATTGCAGATATTTCAACAAATATCCATGATATTATTAAGTAGTAACATATGTCATGTAGCGACCTTTTCCCCGATCGTTACCAATGTCCGAGACCTTCGAGAGAACTCGCCAAGTCTCTAACAAGCCTTATTAGAGATTTTTGATAATTCACTATACTCATTCACCAATCCATGTTATTGCTTTAAACCATATACTCTCGTGACATGATTTCAACAATAGGCATAACAAATCATTTTGACCTTTAATCCATATGATCATATGTAAATACATCATAGTCTAAAATCTCCAATTAAACACTTATATTGAGACCAGTACTCATTTACAAAGAAATCAAGGTACAATGACTCAACCTCAGCAGCAGAGTGACTTGGAATGAATTGCTATGATGTGCCTTTACCTATTCGTGGTGGACCATAAGTGCCGATGATTGCATGCTAAGCCGATCACTATCTGTAAAAGGAAGATAAGGGAGTGAGTCTCACAGACTCAGTGATCATCGGCTCCATGAGCAGGGCGTAGATGGGAAGCAAGCAATAAACGAATCATTTGAATGATAAAACCAGAATAAGAGTAGTAATCTTAGAAAAATCAAATCACAAATAGAGTGTTTGTGCCTTGTAAAAATGATGCCGTCAAATCATCGTGCAATATTTCACTTGGCAAAACGATGCCAAAAACAAGTGTAGCAAAACCAAGTTTAATCATAGAAATCATCACTTACTATCAAAATACGAGAAACAGTATAAAAGTACGCACACTCCCAAGTTATGTAGCACGTAAAGAAATCAATTTATAAAGCCATGTAAACCAGCTCATGATCGTCAAATAAGCACTAAAAGCTTTTATTCAAATAAGGAGAGCTGCAAAGAAAACATTAACTCTCCACCATGCAAAAGAGTACGCCTTAAAAACTCACAAAGCTCTCGAGTTGGAAAGTATAATATCACCACATGGACCCACTTCCACGTAATAACAATCCAGGAGCCTCGCTCCACTAGATTCCCATAGCCATGGCAGTCTTAACGATGTTCACCGACATCAAAGAATCAAGCGATAGTAACCACGTATATCACTGATGATCTAACCACGTATATATATCACAGGCCGTGGCCCCCACCATGCCGAACAGTCCGTCGGCAACCCAAAAGTTCTCTAACTAGAGCTCACTCATGCACAAGGGTCGCACTTAACCGAAGTGACAGCCGACCTACTCTCGACGCACTTGGTTTGTTAAAACCATTTTCAAAAAAATCATATAGAGCTTTCCAAGTCTTTTGCTTAAAACCATTTAAAAACAAGGCTCAATAACCTTTCAAATTATTTTTCACGTAAAAAGGCATGGTGTATTCTCTTATACAAAGATCGGACTAAAACCAATGCTTAAAACTTGCATTTTAAATCATTTAACAATTGCATTTAACTATGCATATCACATAAAAGTACAAGGCACAGATTTTGAATGCAAAACAGTATAAAAAGCTTGTTTTCCAGTTTTAAAACACTTTACATATATAGTCTATCTATAGATATATCCAAACCAACTTTTAAATCAACTTGCATCCATAAAATACCTAGGATTCTTTCAACTTATGCTTTCCACAATTTTGAGTTTACAATAAACCAACACGTATATATATATATATATATATATATATATATATATATGTCTAGCTACAGAAGTTTTAAAATGGACACCCCCTACTCACCTTACAATAGCGGGACGCTTCCTCGCTATTGATTCGGGTGCGTATCTAGCTAACTCTAATTGCTAGTCACTCGTTACTTCATCCAGCATGCCACCATGGCAAACTTTTCTACTTATATACTTCCTAGCAACCATTCAAACTCAATGCAATTAATCATACTTGAATACGGGCAATACATCAATCAATAAATTCTTACTCAATTTCATATTTTTCCATCAACCTCAATCACAAGCATTTAACATACAATCCATATACTTTAACCAACCAAAGCTTGCATAACACAATATAATCACATTGCATGCTTAGCTCTTGGTTTTAGCTTGGATCCCACACACAAGGTTCACAATTTCCTCACACCCGTGGCCACCATTGCTACCACAAACATACCCACACAATTACCAACTTATTTCCAAAAATTACTTAAGCTTAAAACCAAAATTCTTACCTTTCCTTGCTTAAACCACCAAAATCGAGCCTATCCCTTCATGGACTCTCCATGGCTTCTCTCTTGAACATTGGAGTCTCCTTGAGTGATGAATCAACATAAATCTTCAAGAGTGAGAGAGGAAATCTCACGGGTTCACTCAATTTTGAGCCAAACCCGTGCCTATCTTTCTCTCTATTTTTCTCTTTTTTCTTTCTTTCTTTCTCCCTTTTTCTTTCTTTCTTTCTTTGATTTCCTTCCTCCTTTCTTTTTTCTCTTTGGCTTTGGGCGGATTTCCCCAAGGTCGAGCCTTGCAAATGTTTTTCTTTCTTTCTTTTTCCTCCTCTCGGGTGGAAGCTCTAAATCTTTCTTTCTTCCTTGGTTTTCTCACAATAGGCAGATTGCCCAATGTCCATAGCTTTTTGACTTTTTCTTTCACTTATTTATGTATTAAGTCACATGGCACAAAACATTTCTACTTCCTCCACCCGCCCATCACTTCCATTTTTTTATTTGTTTATTTATTTTGCGTTTTCCTTCATCTTTATCTTCTTCTTTTCTCTCCACATTTTCCTCATGGGCGGCTTGCCGATGCTTTAATAGCTTTTGACTTTTCTTCTTTCCCGTTATTTAGTAAAATTATAAAACCAAAGCCTTTGAAATCTATTCCTTTTTCCTTGATTATTTTATTCTATACACTACCTTTATTTCATATCTTATTTAATCCTTCTTTGACCTATTCAAATCACATGTGCACCTCACATTTCCACATAATCTAACTTTCCTTAACTAATAAATTCTCAATTAATTCCAAATATTAAAATTTACACATAAGTCCTCAAACTTTTCTTTATTGATCGGGTGATCATCCAACTTTCATCCTTTTTAATTGGGTCTTTTTAACATTTCTTAAATTCCAATTTCCTTATATTTTTCTTTCTTTACACGTGTACAAACAAAATATCAAAGTTGCAATTCAACGCAGTATCACCATAATATTTAAATATTCCCTTACCCGCTCTAACTCTATTTAATAAAGATATGCGGGCATAATTATGGTCGTTTTTCTTCGAAATTTTTTTTTATTTCTTCTCCCCTACTTAAATTAGTCATATAATCATCTTTAATGACTAATTTCGATAACAGATAAAATATTAATATTTTAATATTATTTTATTATAAAATATTTTTTTTACTTGTCGTCGCTCTTTGACACTTAAATTGACGTCAATTGATCATTCATCTTGTCGATAAAATCATATTGATTCCTATACGAGGGTACAGGGTATTACATGTTACAACCTCTCTTGGTTTTAGGGAAAGAAGAAAATGGCTTTCTTGTTTAGGCTGCAACAAATTTGGCAAGCCCATTTGCTGATAGTAAGAAGTAAAACCATCCATCAATCTCTAACATGCATGAAGCCCATTTAAAGTATATTTGGTTGCAACCTTGGTCCGAAAATAAATACCTCTATATTAAAAGGAAGCCTATACTGCTTTTTATGTTGTTGACACGTGGGTTTGTGTGTTCTTTTCGTGTTCCTAGAAATTTCTATTTGTGTTTTTCAGATTTGGGTTTTGGGTTTAAGGCTCCTCTGCTTGTATTCTTTTATTCTCATCTATGGCAACTAATAGTCTATCAAAAAAAATAAACCTGAAATTCCTCTGTCCGTTTTCTTTTGTGGAAAACTTATGTTGTGTTGAGAAACCAAAATGCGATTCAGCATAAAAGTTGCTTATAAATGGGCTGGCTGTCTCATGTATGTTTTTGTTTGGTGACTATCATCTATGATTTCTATGTTTCGATGAAAGTTTTATAACCTTTCATGGTATTCTTACTATTTTTCATTGTAAAGATATCATCCTCCAATCAAAACTGAGTATGCGATTGGTCATAAATCTCGCTTATATATATACTAATATTCTTATCAATTTAACACATACAGCAGCTGATTTCCAGAGTACTCATTTAACTCATTCCAGCAACTGAGTCATACTCAATTTTCATTAATGTTACACTGAGTTTTTTTGCTTATGAACACTTACTTTGTATTAATTTCTCAAAGTATTGACAATATGATCATTGTTACCTTCTTAACTTCTTTTATACTTCCATTACCAGCTTCACTTTTATATCAAAATAATTCATACTCTGCATTTATATTTATCACGTTAACTCCCATTAATCAAGTTACTTCATGAATTCATTAGCATTTGCCTTCTCCAACTTCATTCCTTTCCTGCAAGATTATTTACTAAACCTAACTTTTCATTTGGTTTTTCTCTATCCAGAGGATCCTCCAAGACATGCCATACACCAAAAAACGGCCCTAGTGAACATTTTTTGTCCATCACGGGAACCCACGCTGCCCAATATTTTTTGTCTGAAAGTAACTTAACAAGATGAACAAACTGACAGCAACTTTTGTGCATCGGCAACGTTGACCAATGCTGACTCACATTTTTGGCCAGCAGGTAGCTAGACGATATGAACAATCTAATATTAACTTTTGTATATAACAACTACCTCTGCCATCGTAGACTTTTGCTTGTATATAACAAGCAGATGATCATCTTCATTTTGTTTCAGAAACGTATGACATTACGAGCATAAATGAAATGCTCTTTAACTTTGTACTACAAACAACAACTTTTTGTTAATATATTTTATCATAACCCACTTTTGTACTTAAACAATGATACCATAGAAGCAGATGATCATCTTTAATTTGATCAAGAAATGTATGAAATTATGAACATCAATCAAATTCCCTTTAAATTTGTATTAAAACCAATGACAAATCTTTTATTTGACCCGAATGACAAATGTTTTGTTTGCTCCGAACGCAGTGCACAAGGACAACTTTAGTGTTTCTTAAAACGAAATATGATGTTCATGTATCCGAACATTTGACTCAATGAATAGTATATGATCTTTCTATTTAGAAATCAGTGTATGAATCTCTCACATTATCAACGTCAACAGTTAAGGTAAATTGCTTTGACTCATTTGCTATTTCATATCATTGGTCATTTGGATTTATGATAAATTATGTTGCTTAAATGTCTTTTTAACCATTATGGCTTGGAGTGAAAAAGTTAAGTCAGAAAGGATTTGCGAAACTATTAACTCTTTTTGCCATTTTTATTTCATTGATGGTTTGGTTTTATAATAAATGATATTTATCTTATATACTACGATATGTTGATATTGTCGCTTAAATCTCTTTATGTTTTCTGTAGATTTGAGCACTATGCTGCCCATTTAATACATATGAACATTTTAAGTTTAATCAATTATATTGTTCTAGAGCTGCAAGTTTGTACCATGGCATCTTGAGGCATGGTTAACTCTTCATGGTCATGTTTACTTAGATACTCTCAAGTCCAGCCAGGCCAATCCTTTCTTTCATGCAAACAACAAAAAGCCTTATAATTTGATATTGAAAAATTGTTAGACAGAATTAAATTTTTATATTTGAACTAAATTATGATTAAGATGTATAAAAATTAAATTAAGACTAAATTGATACGTGAGCTACGTAGTGAGATTTACGGCGAGTAAAGGTCGGTTTGCGGTAGTAATATTTTGATTTTTTAAAGTGTTTGATTGATATGCATTTTGTAAAACTTTATCGACATTTTATATTAAGAATCGTAAAAAGTATTACATATGGTAGCAATATTTCAAACAAAAATGAGAAAAGAAAATAAAATATAAAACTCAATATGATATATATATATATATATATATATATATATATATATATATATATATATGCAACTTTATGTTTCATGGTGTATATGTAGAGAAAATGTAGGAAAAATATTGAATGATAAATACATATTGTCCAAAAAGTTAGAGTGGACAAGATTATTAGTTTGATCCTGCCTTGATAAATACATAGTGTCGTTTGTAGGTAATTAAAACATATGTAAAATTAAGGTAAAAATCCGAATTTTCATCTTCCTTACCATTTTCTCTTAAGCCGTTTCCTCTCACTCTCACTTGGTCATTGCTGCTGCAGCCAACCGTTTCATCCAAAGACCCTTTCATTCAAACAGTCTCTTCTCTTTTAGAAAACCCAAAATCCCCTCTCTCCCATTTTGGGTGGGCTTGGAAAAGTTTAGATGGAAGATTTCAGCGATATGTTGTTGTTAACACTTGGGAGGAGGAACAGGAATAATGAAGACAGGATCAGCAAGTTACCTGATGATCTTCTCTTTAAAATCATGTCTTTCTTAAACACCAAGCAGGCAGTTCAAACCTGTGTTTTGTCCAAGAGATGGAAGCCCGTCTGGCAATCCCTTCCTTACCTTGTGTACACACAAATTTCTCGTCAAAATTTCTTGACTTGAAAATTATGAGACAAATACAAGTATTTGATGAAGTAAGTGATGATCTCTGAAAATTCCTCTGATTAATTTCTTCAATTCATCTTCAAGGGTCACGAACTTGGACTTGGTCTTGATCACAAACTTGCTTGATCTTCACATCAATGGTCTTCACGACTTAGTCTTGATCACGAACGTGCTTGATCTTCGCGTCAAGGGTCTTCACGACTTAGTCTTGATCACGAACGTGCTTGATCTTCGCGTCAAGGGTCTTCAAGACTTAGTCTTGATCACGAACACTTGATCTTCGCTTCAAGGGTCTTCACGACTTAGTCTTGATTACGAATCTTGATCACGAACATCACTTGATATCTTGATCACGAACTTCGTTGCCGTTTGATCACGAACTTCGTTGTTGCTTGATCTTCACTTCAGAAATCTTCTATTCTTCTTGATCTTTGAAATGCTCTCAATCTTCAAATGCTCCCAATCTTCGAATGCCTCCGAATGAATGAAAATGGTTAGGGGGAGCCCCCTATTTATAATGTTTGGTGGGAGACTTTGATGAGAATGTAATCTCTTTGAATTATCTCTAAATTATTTTAATTTATTTAGAGATAAATCATAATGACTCATTGAAAGTCTTTTGATTGGCTGGACCTTGAGTCCTTGAATTTTGATTGACCGAAGTTAGGTATTATCTCTAAATTATCTCAATTTATTTAGAGATAAATTGAATAATCCAATTTGACTTTTATCTCTAAATTAATATAATTATTAGAGATAAATTAAATGACCAATAATTAAAAATTGATTGGTCAAAAATATGAATATTATCTCTAAATTATCTTGATTTATTTAGAGATAAATTGGATGACCAACAACTAATTTTTGATTGGTCAAAAATATGAATATTATCTCTAAATTATCTTTATTTTTTTAGAGATAAATTGGATGACCAATAACTAATTTTTTGATTAGTCAAAAATATAAATATTATCTCTAAATTATTTTGATTTATTTAGAGATAAATTGAATGACCAATAACTAATTTTTTTATTGGTCCAAAAAAATAAATATTTTCTACCAATAAGTGGATTGATTTAACTATATGTCTAACCAATAAATTAATTATTTATAATTAATTACATGGTTATTAAATCCACGGGGCGGCACGCAATTGGTTGATAATAATTTTTTTCTCTTTCTACAAATGCCCCCTCAAGACTTGTTCACACATGATTTTGAATGTGACAAGTGGACAAGTCTTGAAATTTTAAATTTCTATGATTTCTCGAAATCCTAATGTGTCTTGGTATACTTGCAATCCAAATTAAATTTGAATTATGCTTACTCATAGGTAAGAGAATTATAATCTTGGAAGATGTATATTGCAATAAAACTATTTGAAGAAGTATATTGCAATAAGGCTATAATTTTGAAAGAAGTATATTGCAATAAAACTACTTAAAGAAGTATATTGCAATTAGGATTACATTCCTTAATCAACAAGGACTTTGTCTTTTTACTTTATAAAAAGGGAATTCCCTTGTTAATTTTCTGCACATCAAGATATTGGACTTACAAGTATTCCGTAAGGTAGCAAAAATCTTCAAGGCATGCCACATATATCTCATTTATTATTATTCTTATTTTGATAGCTTACTATCTTGTCACCTTGTTAATTCAATTTCTGCTGCATTCCAAGATTTTATGCCACGTTACAAAGCCATGCAAATTGCCAAGCAATTGCAAAATATTATGCTAAAAAAAATCACCATTGCCACATTATAATGGCCATGCCCAAAATTATGCTAACTTGGCATGTTTCAATTGTCATGCAAGCATTTGCCACGTTACAAGCTTATCAAGAAAGCCATGGATATCACCATGCTTTAGCTTGCCACGTTAAGCCATCAATTTACATTACAAATTTTGAATTAAATCAACTTCCATTGTCTCTTGCCACGTTACAAAAGCCATGCAAATCCCCATTGTATCTTGTGGCCTTGAAAGCTTATAATCAAGCTAAGAAATCATGCATATCATCACAAACACAAATTGTCATGCTAAAGATCCACGTTGCCGCGATTTTTTTTTTCAACTTTTTTTCTTTTTTTGTAAATTGTTGTTTTAGACTAATAATTTGATATTCTTTTTACAGTTAAATCTCAAATTTATCAGCCTATAATCAAAGCAAGTTCAAATTGAAGCGGAGAAATTGGTAGCAATTTAAAGTAGTACTCTTTATAATAGCACGCAATTTATTATCCTCGGAGGGTGCTCTTTATAATAGCACTTATTGATCCGTGGAGGCTGCTCTTCATGATAGCACACAATTTATTATCCTTGGAGGGTGCTTTTTATCATAGCACTTGTTGATCCTTGGGAGGTGCTCTTTATACTAGCACACAATTTATTATCCTTGGAGGGTGCCCTTTGTCATAGCACTTGTTGATCTTTGGGAGGTGCTCTTTATACTAGCACACAATTTATTATCCTTGGAGGATGCTCTTTATAATAGCACTTGTTGATCCTTGGGAGGTGCTTTTTAAAAATGCACACAATTTATAATCACCATGGTATACTTCAAGGATTACAAAGATCTTCTCATTGTCTCCAAGAATGAAGATATGAAGAAAAGGTTGTTTCTTCCCATAGCAAAACTGTTGATTCAGCCTCGTTGAATAACATAGTTGAAGAATACTTTGGACAAGTTCGCAAATTTATTGACCTTGAACCATCCTTCAGTAGTACGTTCGATTTATTCTTCGATCTTCTATCTTGGTAGCTTCATCATCATAAATAATTGAGTCATGCTTGATGCAAGAGATTATTTTTTTTTTTTGGTGTGGCTGAACTTGGCAATGGGACCAAACTGCCTATGTACCTCCTAATACGAAGAAGGATCAAGTCATAACATAGTTCATATGTGTATATATATATATATATATATTTGCCTTAACTTTTGCCTAAGTCATCTTGGTAAGGATTTTCAACTTAGCAGGCTTTTTTTTTTTGTTTGCCTTAACTTTTGCCTAAGTCGTCCTGTTAAGGATTTTCAACTTAGCAGGCCCTTTTTTCTTTTTTTGGATGCAGTTTAAGCTCTTGTTGAGGAGCATTTGACCTTCAAGCATAATAACGTTTCAAGAATCTACCATTGATTGGGCCAACTCTTACTCCATCTTGATTAACAATTTTGTATGCGCCATTAGTGTAGACTTCTTGAACAACATATGGTCTATCCCACTTTGAGAGGAATTTATTACCCATACGATGTGTAGTGTTTATGGGTCTTCGCACTGCAAGAACTAAATCTCTCACTTGGAATGATCGTGGTTTAACTTTCTTGTTGAAAGCTTTAGACAATCGAGCTTGATAACATTCCAAGCGTTGTTGTGCTTCCAACCTTTTCTCATCCAATGCTTCAAGTTCTTCAAGGCGTAGGCGAACATTATCTTCATTTGAAAGACCTTCTTGAATGGCAATTCTCAATGATGGAATTTGACACTCTAATGGGAGGACAGCTTCCACACCATAAACAAGCGAATATGGAGTTGCTTGAGCATGTGTACGAAATGTCGTACGATAAGCCCATAAAGCTTCCCCTATTTTCTCTAGCCAATCTTTCTTTGTGCGATTAGTAACTTTCTTGAGAAGATTGCACAAAGTCTTATTAAAAGCTTCTGCTAACCCATTTGCTGGTGTGTGGTACATAGAAGAATTATATTGCTTGAAGTTAAATTGTGCACATAACTTCTCCATTGCGAATTGTTTTCCATTATCTGTTATGATACATCGTGGCACGCCATAATGATAAATGATATTTGTTATAATGAAGGTAGCAACAGTTTCTTTCTTTACTTCTCGATAAGATGCTGCTTCCGCCCACTTTGAAAAGTAGTCTGTGGCTGCGAGTATGTAGAGATGCCTTGTGGAACTCTTAGGTAATGGTCTAACCAAGTCGAGTCCCCAAGCATCAAATGGCCATGATGTAACTGTTGGGTGGAGTGGCTCAGGGGGCTGATGAATGAAATTGGCATGAAATTGACATGCTTGACATCTTTTAGCATAGTCCATGCTATCTTTCACCATTGTTGGCCAATAGTACCCCATTCTTTTGATTAGGAAGTGCAACTTGGCTCCAAATTGATGCGCCCCATAAATTCTTGAGTGAGCTTCTTGTAAAGCCTTGTATGCTTCTTCATCTCCTAAACAACAAAGAAAAACTCTGTCAAAGGAATGACGATAGAGTGTACCTTTGAAATAAATAAATCGAGGAGCTCGACGTTTTATCTCTATTTTATGTCTTGGATCATTAAGAAGCTTGCCATGCTCTAGATAGTCAATCAACGGCTATCGCCAATCTTCTTTTCCCACTTCAAGGACTGAGACGACATTAGACTCTATGTCGACTTCTTCACTTAGAGTGATTGGTGGTATGATCCATCGCTTGCAAAGATGCACTTTTAATTCTGTATTTGGTGAGGCAATTGCTGATGCTAAATTAGCCAAAGAATCTACTTGCCTATTTTTTTTTCTAGGCACATGTTCTATGCTAGTTTTGTCAAACCACTTTAAAAGTTTTTTAACATAGTTGACATATGGCAAGAGCTCAAGCTTTTTAACTTCATAAAGTGTAAGGACTTGGTTTATAACCAACTTAGAATCTCCAAACACCTTAAGTTGAGTGATTTGCATATCCACTGCCATCTCCAAACCTATGATCAAGGCTTGGTATTCTGCCACATTATTGGAACAATTTTCGATGAGAGTAAATGCGTAAGGCAATACTTCTCCTTCTGGGGTGATAAAAATGACTCCTGCACCTGCCCCATCTTGTCGAGCTGCTCCATCAAAGTATAGCTTCCATGGCCTAGGGATTTCAATGCAAAGAACATATTCATCTAAGAGATCTTCAGAAAATTTCCAATCATCTGGAATTGGATGGTCTGCAAGAAAATCTGCAAGTGCTTGTCCCTTGACAGCTTTTTGAGGATATATGTGATGTCGAACTCTTATAACAAAAAAGTCCATTTTGCCAATCTCCCACTTAGCACTGATTTTGACATAAGATACTTGAGGGGATTTGCTTGTGAAATTAAGTGCACAGAATGAGCTTGCAAATAGTGACTTAATTTCTTAATGGTAAACATTAATGCCAAGCATGTCTTCTCAATGGGAGAATAATTTAATTCTATGCCATTAAGAGTTCTACTAAGGTAGTAAAGTGCATTTTCCTTTCCTTCATCATTTTGTTGTGCCAAAAGTGCTCCCAAAGAGCGTTCTTGTGTCGCAATATAAAGGATTAATGGGCGTCCTAGTGTAGGAGCCCTTAAAATTGGAGGCCTTAATAGGTAAAACTTTATACTTTTAAAAGCATTACTACAAGACTCATCCCAAACAAAAGGCATATCCTTCTTCATCAATCGACTAAATGGTTGACATCTACCAGTCAAGTTGGATATGAAGCGTCTAATATAAGCCAATCTTCCTTGCAAACTTTTAAGTTCGTGGAGATTGCTTGGCTCAGGCATTTTCATGATTGCATCTATTTTTGATTGATCAATTTCAATCCCATGATGGCGCACTATGAATCCTAAAACTTTTCTTGAAGATACTCCAAAGGCACACTTTAAGGGATTCATCCTCAATTGATATTGACGCAGTCTCTCAAATACTTGGCGAAGATCTTCAAGATGATCAACCCTCTTTTTGAACTTAACCACCAAATCATCCACATAGCATTCAACATTCCTGTGCAGCATATCGTCGAAAATCTTTTGCATTGCTCTTTGATAAGTGGCACCTACATTCTTTAACCCAAAAGGCATAACTTTGTAACAGTATATTCCTTTAGGAGTTTGAAATGTAGTGAGCTCTTCGTCCTTTGGATCCATGTGAATCTAATTATAACCAAAGGAGCCATCCATAAAAGATAAAGCCTCATGGCCAGTTGTTGCATCCACCATTATTTTTGTCAAAGGGAGAGGAAAATCATCCTTTGGGCAAGCATTGTTCAAGTCTCGAAAACCCACACAAACTCGAATTTGGCCATTCTTCTTTTTAACTGAAACAATATTTGAGATCTAAGTAAGGTACTTGACTTCTCGAATAAAGCCAACCTCAATGAGTTTATTGACCTCAGCCTCTATTTGGGGAATCAAGTTAGGGTGAAGACGTCGTTGAGCTTGTTTAATGGGTCGAACACCTTTCTTTACTGCTAGATGATGCACAGCGACTTTAGGGTCCAACCTTGGGATTTCTTTGTAAGTCCATGCAAAAACGTCTCGATACCTTGTCAAAAGGTCAAGATAAGATTTTTCTTCTACAGAAGTTAAACTAGCATTTATGAAGATTGGACGAGGATCTTCTATAGTGCCTATGTTAACTTCTTTTAATTCATCAATTGTAATTCGATTTCCTTCCTCTAATGATGAAGGAGCTTCTTGGATATCTTCTTCTTCAGATTTTTCATCACTTTCTACTATAAACATGTGATTACATGTGGAGATCTCCTTTTCTTCTTGCTCTTCCTCTTCTGAAGATGAGGCTTGTTTAGTCACAATCACAGTGCACCTTCTAGCCTTTAATGTTTCATCATTTGTTACAATCCATTCACTTTTTCTTTTCATTCATGAAGGGATGATGCTATGAAAATCTTTTAATCCATATGTCACGAGGCTCTTTTTATTCGTCTTTTGTGAAGGTTTTCTTTTTACCCTCAAACTGATAGATCTTTTGAAGTCCCTTTTGTATAATCTTTATTGATACGATTAAACACTGAACCTCGATTTGAAGGCATACTTAATCTGTCAAAAACTGAAGTTCGAGTTGTGACTGTGCCCAAGCGATCAAAAACTGAAAGTCTAGATGACTCCACTAAGGTTTCTTCCTCATCGTCGACGTCTTCAGTAGTTATATATCTTGAAGCTTCTTTATGAATCTTCAACTTTAAGGGTGTAAATCCCAACCCTGATTTTGTAGCTTTGACAACATTTGCCTATTTTGCCAAACTCTACGATTCTTGGAAGGATGTTGTGAAGTTTTTTTGGTTGGTTCACTAGGCTCATGTACCAACTTATAAACTTCTTCTTGTTTGTAGCCAGCCCTTATTAGGAGCTTATAAGCCTTAGGGTTGAAACCATTAGCTCTTTGAGAAGAAAGATCATCGTGTTCAACCAATGGCCTTTTTGTTGGCCTTACAAATCCCTTCAATGGAGACTTAGTGAATTTTGACTCTTCTAAGCTAGTAAGTGGCAAAGTCAAATTTTTTAAGCCTTCAATAAGGTCATTATTTTCCTTTGTAGATGAAGACGGTTTCTTTCCTTTTCCCTTTGATGATTGTCCTTCATCATTTCCCTGATCGCCTTTGGATTGTACCTCTTCTACAAAAGTACTTTCCAAGTAGAACTTAGCATCAGCCAAATGTGCCTCTGCTATAGTAAATGGCTTAGCATCTGCTATGACTATCTTCACTTGACCATTTCTATAATATTTGAAGCATTGATGAAGTGTCGACGATACAACACCATTTTGATGTATCCAAGGTCGTCCTAATAACATGTTGTATGTTGTGTTAGCATTAATCACATGAAACAATGGATTGGATTCCATATCATCAATGAAAAGTTGAAATATAACTTTTCTTATAGCTCTTTGTCCTTTAAGATTGAAACCTTGGATCATCAAGCGACTCTTTGATAATTCATCAAGAGGAATCCCAAGCTCTTTCATTGTTTTTAGTGGGAGTAAGTTAACAGCAAATCCATCATCTATTTGGATTCGATTGATCTTCTGTTCATGACTATATCCCTAAACAAAAAGAGGCCGATTATGAGGGGTAGACCCCAACAATAAGTCTTCGTCAGAAAATGTAATTTTTGCACCATAAGAGGAATTAGAATTGAACTTAATTTTTTCTTCATTCCCAACGCCTTCATCAATTTGGAAACATGATGTGTGAATTGGATTTTGATTTTTGAATTGCATTGGCATGAAATCATTCAAAGTGATTGATCGTCTAGGCCTTCGCACCATCAAATTTTCACACTTGCCTATATTTATTTTCTTGGCATTGCTTTTAGCATCATCTTCCTAGATGGCTGTTTCACCATTTTGGATCTTTTTAGCGCTTGCATGTCCTTGGGAGGACTTTTCTTTCCTTTTCTCCGATGAGTAATTAGGATCCATCTTTCATTGTCTGGATCTTCACTTGTAAAACCACAAGCTTTACTCCCATTATCTTGAGGATTGGATGTTTCTTTTACGTTCGGAGTCAACATTATATAGTCAAAGGATTCGAACTTTATCTTGCTCCACACATTAAGTGGAGAAAGCATGCTTGTTGTTGATGCTACATTTGCTGTAGCCGTTTCTTCTTCAAACTCAATTTTCCCATCCTGATATAAAACCATGATTTTGTCTTTTAAGACAAAACATTTTTCAATGGGGTGACCAATTAAACGATGGTACTTGCAGTAGTTGGAGTCATTTACTTGATCAGCTTCTTCCGGTCGCTTCATCTCTAGCAATTGGATGAGCTTAGCTTTCAAAAATTCTTCCAACATTCTTGCGATATCTGAGTCAGGGAAAGGATACTTTTTCTCTTGTCTTTCTTTCAAAGACACTTTCTTTTTATCTTGTGAGGGACCCAACTTCGTTTCTTGGGTTTTCTTTAAATTGGCAATCATTTTCATAGGCTTGGTATTTACAGTCATAGACTGTTTTCCTTCACCCTTATCTGCCAAGGCTTTGCCCCCTTTACAGACATCTTGCTTACCTTTCTTTGGCTCTTGCACTAGAGGTCCTTGATTTTCAGTGACTGACATGCTTAATTCCATGTCATGAACGCAAGTAGCTAATTCCTAAAAAGTCTTAGGCTTAATGCCTTGAAGAATATAGCGTAACCCCCAATTCATCCCTTGGATGCACATATCAAGAGCTGAGGACTCGTACAGTCACTCCTTGCAATTAAGACTGAGATTTCTCCACCTATGGATATAATCAATCACAGGCTCATCTTTCCATTGGCGCGAACTTGTGAGTTCAATCATGCTTACCACACGTCGAGTGCTATAGAAGCGATTAAGGAACTCACGTTCTAATTGCTCCCAATTATCAATCATCCCAGGCTCTAAGTCTATGTACCAATCAAAGGCATTGCCCTTTAAAGAGTGAACAAACTGTTTCACCATAAGATCACCATAAGTGCCAACGTTGTTACAAGTTTCTATGAAGTGTGCAACATGTTGACGAGGATTTCCTTTACCATCAAACTGTTGGAACTTTGGTGGCTGATAGTTTGGTGGCATCCTCATGAGATCAATCCTCTGAGAATATGGCTTGGCATACGTGTATGAAGGTTGAGTGACACTTTCCACCTATTCCTTGATGGCTTCTTTGATGAGTTCCTTCAATTGATTGGTGGTGACTGCTTCATTAGATTTTTATTGGAGATTATTTTCCACTTCCGTAGTGGAATTCTCCTCATTATCTTGGCGTTGATTTTGACCAAGATCCATTGGTGCCTTTCCAGTAAGGCTACTGATTTTTGCCATTATTGACGCAATTTGTTCATCCTTTTCTCTAATACTTGTTGTCAGAGATTCCACAATCTTCGCAAGAAGCGCAACTTGTTCTTCTAAAGATGTTGTTCCAGTGGTCATGACAACCATCATTCCAAAATCGACTTTTGACGAAGAACTTTGGTAAGGGGATGATGAAACAGAGCTACTGCTTGAGTAGCCATCATATTCCTTAAGTTGATTGGTACTTGATCCTTTAGAGGAGGCAAGTTGCATAGTAAGGACTTCTTCAAAACTTGGGGAATAAGCATCATACAAAGGAATTTGGTTGAGGACTGGGAAAGTTTGCTCATACAATTTAGTAAGAGCTTCTGTCTTTCTCCGAGTACCATATGACTTCAATTACAATACTTCCCCTTTCAAACAGAAAATAGTTCAGTTAGATGACGAAGACCGAGAGTAGGAAGGTATCAAGATGCTTTCTTTAAGCAATTTCATCAATCAAGTCCTTTTTCGGCGTTGTCCCGCTGACCTTGTTAAGGTGTGTGTCCAGTCTCTCAACTATGACCAGCATGCTTCTGTCCTAGCTGGCTTGATGTGTTACGCCGTCAAACACAATGTCCAACACCTCACCTTCCAACTCCACAGAGGTGGAGGTGGTCACCCATTTTTATTGGCCCGGAGTCTCTACACTTGTCAATCATTGACATCACTCGAGTTGAAAGGTAATGATTGGATGGCCATAAAACTACCCACATTACTGGTTTGTCCAGCTCTTAAGTCTTTGCATCTTTCTCATTTCTCTATGGCTGGACCAAACTTTGAACCAACGGCTTTCTCAAGTTGCCCAAATCTTCAAACTCTGTAACTTTTTGATATTTGGATTGGAAGTGAAAATTTATGTATTAATGCTGTTAATCTCAGAAGCTTACTACTTTCATTTGTGTTACATGGTGAGGGCAAGGTTGAGATTTGTGCTCCCCGACTCACAACTTTTAATTATTCCGGTATTCCTCCCATAGTGTGTTTAAAGGAAAATCTTGCATTTCTCGATGATGTATATTTTGATATAAGGACAAACTTACTTAAACGCAATGAAGAAGAGAGTGTTATTCATTTGATCAACAACTTCAAAGAGCTTCGTCATGCAAAATCTCTCATGGTAAGTCGTTTTTACTCATTTGCCATTTTATATCATAAATTTGTTTGAAAATTTATGATCTTGGTATGTTGATCTTATTGCTTAAATCTCTTTTTCAACCATTACGGGTTGGAGTGGAATCAAACTTAAGCAAGAAAAGATTTGCAAAACTTACTTTCTCTCCATCACTTATGGGTTGTTGGTTTTATGTATTATGATACAGAGCAGCATATTGTTCTTTTTCTTAGGAAAACTAAATGTTACAACATCTATAAGGATACTTTTTCATCATTATAAAAGAAAAACAGAACTCATGCTAACTCATCTTTTTCATATAGATTCCACTATTAAATTTATGTTTCCCATCTCCACTTATAAATGTGTCTTGTTCTTTTAAAATCTTATGTCAAAGAATTTAAGGATAGGAATTCACCTATGCAAAAGGTAACGAATCATTAATTAGGGTAGTAAGGCAATTTTCCATGACAAGGTCATCTATTGTCTTGTCCTGCTAAGTTGTGTAAAATTTACCAAAGCGTTAAAAATCATTTTAGCTTTCTCTTTTAATTGCAAAAGAGAATGTTTAAGCATGAGGCACATTGTGTCTTCAATTTAACAATCTGTTTCCATTTTAAAACCCCAGTATGTTCATTTTGACGTTGTTTGGTTCGTGAAAATTTTACTGAAAAGAAATTTGAAGGAAATCTAAATGTTAAATATACAGAATTTAAAAGAAAAGGTAATTCTTCATTAATACATTGATCTGGTTGTTGCTTCTCTAATTATATTTAATAAGGGTTGGCTTTTAATTTGTTTTATTGTAGCATACCTACCGGTCTATATTTTATTAACAGCCATCCATTTATTCGTTGAACTCCTTATTAAACACAAAAGGTGGATATATATTGCTAGATTCGCTTGGTGCATCATTGATAACAACAATGATAACGGACAAATTATTATATTTAATAAGGATTGGCTTTGGTTTTCTTCTATTTTACATTTGGAAGACATTAGAGCAAATTGTTTATTGTTCTCTTTTGTTATCTTATTCGTTCTGATAACAGGCAACGACAATTATTATGAATTAGATAAAAACAAATGCATCTTAATATGTGATTTTCTCAAAGATTTCTCTTTCTAATCTCTTACAACTATTTCTTTGTGGTAAGGTTCTCACCCAATTTCCGTCCTTGCCGGATCAAAATCGATTACCATTTGCTAATTTAAAGCATCTGAAGATAAAAGTTAAGAAGTGGCAAAGCCAGAGGTTTGAAATGCTTGCTTGTATCCTGAACTACTTTCTCAACAAGTCTACTGTATTGAAAATATGTTAGTATTTTTACTTTTGTCTTTTATTTTTTGTTAATGATTAATAAATATTTGACTTGAAATGTGAAATTGATTATCTGATAAGCTTTGCTTTGTAATTGATTTCTCAAGCATGGATAGCCAAGTAGAAGGCTATGACAGTGTTAAGGATTTGTAAAAGTCTGTTTAAAACTAATTGTCAATCTTTTATGTTGGTCTTTGCTGCTTTGTTTATGTATGCAGCTACTTCTAAAGTTGAAAGGCTGTATAAATGGATGAATTTCACTATTTGATTTTCATTTCTATTCTATCTCAATCAAAGATTCTTAAACAATTACAAGTAGGGCAAATTTTAAGCAAAAAATTTGGCTTAAAGATACAAAAGCATGGCTACTGGATCAAAAAGTTCGAAAACATTAGAATCATATACCGTTTATTTTCCTTTTTTCTCTTTATGTTTTCTACAGATTTGAGCACTATGTTGCCCATGTAATCCATATGAACATTTTATGTTTAATCAATTATATTGTTCTAGAGCTACAAGTTTGTATATCTTATTGAAATTGTGTAAAACATGTACCATGGCATCTTAAGGCATGGTTTCACTCTTCATGGTCATGTTTACTTGGCTACTTTGAAGTCCAACCAGGCCAAGCCTTTCTTTCATGCTAACAACAAAAGCCTTAAACTGTTGATATTGAAAAATTGTAAGACAAAATTAATTTTTTAGATTTGAATTAAATTATGATTAAGATGTACAAAAATTAAATTAAGACTCAGTTGATACCCGTGCTTTGTAATGAGATTTATAGTGGGTAAAGGTCGGCTTTGTGATCATAATATCAAGATCTTTTTTAAGTGTTTGATTAATGAGCATTTTGTAAATTCTATTGACATTCTATGTATGGAGGTACCATGGCATGTGTAAGACATGTACCGTGGCATCTTGAGGCATGGTTTCAATCTTCATGGTCACGTTTACTCAACTACTCTCAAGGCTAGCCAAGCCAAGCCTTTGTTTCATGCTAACAAAAGCCTTATAATTTTGATATTGTTAAATTGTTAGATAGAATTAAATTTTTATATTTTAACTAAATTATGATTAAGATGTATAAAAATTAAATTAAGACTCAGCTGATACCCGTGCTTTGCAATGAGATTTATGGTGGGTCAAGGTCGGCTTCGTGATCATAATATGAAGATCTTTTTTAAGTGTTTGATTGATGTGTATTTTATAAATTTTATTAGCATTCTATGTATGGAGATACTTCTAAAGTTGAGAGAAACTTTGGTTCAATAAATGGATGAATTTTCGTTTCTATTCTATCTCTATCAAAGATTCTTCAACAATTAAAAGTAGGGTAATTTTTAAGCAAAAACATTTGGCTGATAAATATGAGGCCACGGCTGATTGGATCAAAAAGTTCAAAAACATTAGAATCATATAATGTTTATTTTCCTTTTTGCTCACTGTGTTTTTTTTTTTTTTTTTTTTTTGCAGATTTGAGCACTATGCTGCCCATTTAATGCAAATGAACATTTTATATTTAATCAATTATATTGTTCCAGAGCTGCAAGTTTGTACATCATATTGAGAATGTGTAAGACATGTACCATGGCATCTTGAGGCATGGTTTCACTTTTCATGGTCATGTTTACTTGGCTACTTTGAAGTCCAACCAGGCCAAGCCTTTCTTTCATGCTAACAACAAAAAGCCTTATAATTTGATATTGAAAAATTGACAAACAAAATTAAATTTTTAACTATATTTTTATATTTGAACCAAATTATAATTAAGATGTATAAAAAATAAATTAAGACTCAATTGTTATCTGTGTTACGAAGTTAGATTTATGGTGGGTCAAGGTCGGCTTCGTGGTCGTACTATCAAGATCTTGAGAATGAGTAAGACATGTACCATGGCATCTTGAGGCATGGTTTCACTCTTCATGGTCACGGTCACTTGGCTACTCCCAAGTCGAGCCAAGCCAAGCCTTTGTTTGATGCTAACAAAAGCCTTCTAATTTTGATATTGGAAAATTGTTAGATAGAATTAAATTTTATATTTGAACTAAATTACGATTAAGATGTATAAAAATTAAATTAAAACTTAGTTGACACCCATGCTTTGCAATGAGATTTATGGTGGATAAAGGTCAACTTCATGATCATAATATCAAGATCTTTTTTAAGTGTTTGATTAATGTGCATTTTGAAAATTTTATTAGCATTCTATGTATGGAGATACTTCAAAATTGAGAGAAATTTTGGTTGTATAAATGGATGAATTTCACAATCTAATTTTTGTTTCTATTCTATCTCAATCAAAGATTCTTCAACAATTAAAAACAGGGTAATTTTCAAGCAAAAACACTTGGCTTATAGATACAAAGGCATAGCTGATGGTATCGAAAAGTTCAAAAACATTAGAATATGTTTTCNTTGGTTGTATAAATGGATGAATTTCACAATCTAATTTTTGTTTCTATTCTATCTCAATCAAAGATTCTTCAACAATTAAAAACAGGGTAATTTTCAAGCAAAAACACTTGGCTTATAGATACAAAGGCATAGCTGATGGTATCGAAAAGTTCAAAAACATTAGAATATGTTTTCCTTTTTACTCATTGTGTTTTTTTTTTTTTTTTTTTGGAAGTGTTTGATTGATGTACATTTTGTGAATCATCAATAGCATTTTAACTTTCATTCGACTATTTGACATTTTACATAAGAAAACTATTTAATGATAAATACCACATTGTCCAAAAAAAATAGAGTGGACATTGATGGTTAAAACATAAGTATAAGGTAAGAATCCGAATTTTCATTTTCCTTACCATTTTCTCTCTGTAAACCCCTCAAGTCGTTACCTCTCACTCAAACAGTCTCCTCTCCTTTAGAAAACCCAAAATCCCCTCTCTCTCTTGCAAGTTTGGGTGGTCTTGGAAAAGTTTAGATGGAAGATTTCAGCGATATGTTGTTGTTTACACTTGGGAGGAGGAACATGACTGTTGAAGACAGGATCAGCAAGTTACCTGATGATCTTCTCCTTAAAATCATGTCTCTCTTAAACACCAAGCAGGCGGTTCAAACCTGTGTTTTGTCCAAGAGATGGAAGCCCCTCTGGCAATCCCTTCCAAACCTTGACTTCGATTTCGATGCTTTCCCTTTCCAAAAGGAAATAGATGACGAAGACAAAGAGGAGGTAGAGATGAAGATGTGTTCTTTCAGCAATTTCATCAGCCAAGTCCTTTTCCGGCGTTGCCCCACTGACCTTGTCAAGGTTTGTGTCCAATCCCATATCTATGACCCGCACTGTTTTCTCGTGGACGGATTGATTTGTTATGCTGTTAAACACAATGTCCAACAACTCACCTTCCATTCCCGCTCTGATTGCCAATATTTATTGCCCGAGAGCTTCTGGACTTGTCAATCATTGACATCACTCGAGTTGAAAGGTAGTGATTGGATGCCCATGAAACTACCCACATTGCTGGCTTGTCCAGCTCTTAAGTCTTTGCATCTTTCTCATTTCTTTGCGGCTGGACCAAACTTTGAACCAACGGCTTTCTCAGGATGCCCAAATCTTGAAACTATGCAACTTTTTGATATTTTGACGGTGGGTAGTGAAGGTTTATGTATTGATGCTCTTAAGCTGACGAGCTTGGTACTTTCATTTGCATCTCTTCGTCACAGCAAGGTTGAGATTTATGCTCCCCAACTCACAACTTTTAAGTATTCTGGTATTCCTCCCATAGTGTGCTTAACGGATCACCTTGCATCTGTGGATGATGTATATTTTGATATGAAGACACCCGGATTTAAACGCAACGAAGAAGAGTCTGTTCTTCTTTTGATCAAAAGCTTTAACGAGTTTCGTCATGCAAAATCTTTAACATTATCATCATCAACAGTGCAGGTAAATTTCTTTTACTCATTTTCCATTTCATATTATTGAACCTTTGAATTTATGATATATTATGGTGTATTGATCTTGTTGCTTAAAGTGATTTGCAACGCTTTCTCTCATCACACATGTGTGTAATGTGTTGTTAGTTTTATATATTGTCGTACAGAGCAGCATATTGTTCATTTTCTCTTCAACTCTTGCTTGGGAATTGATACAAAAGAGGAGACAAACTGAACAGAAAAACTAAATGTTACGGCATCTAGAAGGAGACTGTTTCATCATTCAAAAAGAATAACATAACTCATGTTAACTCATCTTGTTCAAATAGATTCCATACTAAATTTGTGTTTCTCATCACCACTTTATAAATGTGTCTTGTACTTTTAAATTATCGTGTCAAAGAATTCAAAGATAGCAATTAGAGGATAACGAGTGACTTAAGATTTGTAAACTCTTTCTAAAACTGATTATCAGTCTTTTATTTTGGTCTTTGTTGTTTCGTTTATGTATGGAGCTACTTCTAAAGTTGAGAGAAACTTTGGCTGTATAAATGGATGAATTTCACTATCAGATTTTCATTTATATTCTATCTCAATCAAAAATTCTTAAGCAATTAAAAGTACGGCAATTTTTACGCAAAAATATTTTTCTTATAGATACGAAGGCGTGGCTGATGGGATGGAAAAGTTCAAAAACATTAAAATCATATACTGTTTATTTTCCTTCTTGCTTATTGTGTTTTCTACATATTTGAGCACTATGGTGCCCATTTAATCCAAATGAACATTTTATGTTTAATCAATTGTATTGTTCTAAAGCTGCAAGTTTGTATATCTTAATGAGAATGTGCAAGACACATACCATGGCATCTTGAGGAATGGTTTCACTCTTCATGGTCATGTTTACTTTGTTACTCTTAAGTCCAACCAGGCCAAGCCCCTCTTTCATGCTAACAACAAAAGCTTTATAATTTGATATTGAAAAATTGTTAGACAGAATTAAATTTTTAACTAAATGCTTATATTTTAAGTAAACTATGATTAAGATGTATAAAAATTAAATTAAGACTAAATTGATACTTACGTTACGCAACGAGATTTACCATGCATAAAGGTCGATTTCACGATAGTAATATCTTGATTTTTTTTTTTTTTAATGGCTAGATTGATGTGCATTTTGTAAACTTTTATTGACATTCTATATTAAGAATTGTAAGTAGTATTGCATATGGTAGCAACAACTTAAACAAAAGTGTGTAGCATATGATAAGAAAATGAAACATAAAACTTGATATCATATATCCATCTTCATTTTGCAAATAGACATTTTACATATGTATAGAAAATGTACAAAAAAGTGATTCTATATTCAGCGATAAACACTATATTGTCCGAAATATTGAAGTGGACTTTGATTTGTACAAGATATTCAAAATTAGAGTGGACTTTGACTTTGATTATATATCCATTAACTTATTCATCCATATATTGGGTATTTGCGAGGATCACTATGAATATTTACTTTTTCTTATCCATGAACTCAGATAAGTTTACGAATATTTAAAATATTTATGAATATCTATTATAAAAATGATAAATTTTGCATATAGTGAAGATATATAGGATAATATTGTAGATATTTCAACAAATATCCTTGATATTATTAAGTAGTAACATATGTCACAACCTCACTTAGTTTTGGGGAGAGAAGAAAAGGGCTTTCTTGTTTAGGCTATAGCAAATTTGGCAAGCCCATTTGCTGATAGTATGAAGTAAAACCATCCATCAATCTCTAACATGCATGAAGCCCATTTAAAGTATTTTTGGTTGCAACCTTGGTCCGAAAATAAATACCTCTATATTAAAAGGAATCCCATACGGCTTTTTATGGTGTTGACACGTGGGTTCGTGTGGTCTTGCCGCGTGGAGCTCTTAGGAGGGGCTATCTAGCTTTGTTTTGGAATGGGGGGCCGTTGATCTTGGAAAGCCAAGGGGATTTCCCGAGCAGGGTAAGTGGCCCGTGATGTCTCCGTGTGTTTTGCCTTTGTTTTATTTACCAGCTCCTAACACGTCGTTTTTTAATGTCCCTTGATTTTGGAAGCCAAGGAAGGTTTTTTGACTGGCTTTGGTTTTTTCTCCTTGGCGAATCTTCTCCCCATCTGAGCCGGTTGGGACGTGTCTTGGGTTGTTTGCCGGTTTCCTCTGGCTGTGTTAATTTCACTGGGTTTCGGAAGCTCAAGAGTGGTTATTTGGCTAGCTGCCTTTGGTCGGCTTGGGTTGAGGTCATGGCGAATGGTCGCCCCTCGTCTTTTGCCGTATTTCTAGAGTGATGTGTGACTCTTTTGGTGTCTAAGTTGGTTTCTCAATATTTGCTCAACACTCGATTGATGTTGTACGGCGGGGCAAAAAGTCGGCTCTGAAACGAGTGCCGTGTTTTGGCTACACAGCCCTATCTTCTCTACGTCTATCAAACAGTGCCTATCAACCTTGCTACCTAGTTTTGGTGTTCCTAGAAGTTTCTATTCGTGTTTTTCAAATTTGGGTCTTGGGTTTAAGGATCCTCTGCTTCTATTCTTTTATTCTCATCTATTGCAACTAATAGTCTATCATAAAAAATAAACTTGGAATTCCTCTGTCCGTTTTCTGATGTGGAAAAATTATGTTTGTGATGAGAAACCAATATGGGATTCAGCACAAAGGTTGCTTATAAATGGGCTGGCTGTCTTATGTGTGTTTGTTTTGTTTGGTGACTATCATCATAGATGATTTCTATGTTTCGATGAATTTTTTTTATTTAAGAACTGATTTCTAACATGATAAAAAATTATTCAACGAATGTGTTATAAATTTAATAAACAACCCCTTTCCGCCTTAATCTCTGTTTTCTCACTTTATCAATTTGTTTTTTTCTAGTCTGCGTATACACAGGTTGCTTATATAACCTTTAATGGTATTCGTTAAAGAATTCACTTAATTAAACATACATCTCTGCTTAACCAACTTGTTTCATCTCTTTAATCATTGAGTGTAAAAATTACTTATAAATCTGTTGCGTGTCTTATGTGATTTATATGTTTCTATGAAATTCTTTTTATTTAGGAACTAGTTTCTACAATAATAAAAAATTGTTCGGCGGATCTACACAGATTGCTTATCTGAGTAATCATGGTATTCATGAAAAAATTGAGTTCACTAAACATACATCTTTGGTTAACCCATTTGTTTCATCTGTTTGAACATTAATTACTACTCTTTTCATGCATAAATTTTTGGATTCATCTCCGATATCATCTTATTTCCAGCTTTTAATATCAAACAAAAAATAACATATTATATCTTCTTGATTTTAGATACTGCAAATAACTTATTGTGGAACATCATACTTCGCAAATGGAGTTGGTGGCCTTTGGCAAGCCAGTGGAAAAGTTTTTTGTGCAACAATTACCAAACTTGCTACACTACAAACTATCAGCCGGATGACAATACCCGGACCTCTGAAATCTAGAATCAAGCAAGAAAATTTTTCACCGTATGGTTAACAACCAAAGCGATGAAAACAGGAATCGCCAATTACAAGATGTTTGACTGCAATGAAGTGCAAAGCCAAGAATGGAACACTGTAAAGCCTGCTGGTACTTTGCGATCAACAACCCCTCGCCAACAATACAACAGCCACAAGAACAACTGTTAGCATCACCGACCAACACCTATGTGGCCAGAGAACTTTTCCCAAAAACCACAATGTAAAAACAATCCTCCACCAGCAAAGGAAAAGAATTGCCAACTTTTGTACTTAAATAATGATACCATAAAAGCAGATGATCATCTATAATTTGTTCAAGAAATGTATGAAATTATGAACATCAATCAAAATCTCTTTAACTTTGCACTAAAACCAATGACAAGTCTTTTGTTTGACCCGAATGCAGTGTTCAGGGTCAACTCTAGTGTTTCGTAAAACGAAACACGATATTTACGTATTCAAGCATTTGACTCAATGAATAATATAAGATCTTTCTATTTAAAAATCAGTGTACGAATCTCTCACATTATCAACGTCAACAATTAAGGTAAACTGCTTTGATTCATTTGCCATTTCATATCATTAGTCGTTTAGATTTATGATAAATTAAATGTTACAGCATCTTGAAGGACACCATTTCATCATATTAAAAGAATAACAGAACTCATGCTAACTCATCTTATTCAAATAGATTCCCTACTAAATTTTTGTTTCCCATCTCCACTTATAATATGTCTTGTTCTTTTAAACTGTCATGTCAAAGAATTCAAGGATAGGAATTCTCCAACACGAAAGGAAATGGATTATTAAATAGGGTATAGTAAGGCAGTTTTCCATGACAAGGTCATCTGTTGTCTTGTCTTGATAAGTTGTGTAAATTTTACCAAAGTATGGAAGTTCATTTTAGCTCTCTTTTAATAAGCATGAGATACAGTGTGTCTTGAATTTAGCAATCTGTTCTCGTTTTAGACCCCAGGTATGTTCATTTTGACATTGTTTGGTTCGTGAAAATTTTCGAAAAAAGAAGCTTAAAGGAAATCTGAATGCTGAACAGATAGAATTTAAAAATAAAAAGTAATTATTCTTTAATGCATTGATCTGGTTGTTGCTTCTCCAATTATATTTTAATTTATTTTATTGTAGCATACCTACAAGTCTTTATTTTATTGGCGGCCATCCATTTACTCTTGTAAACTCTTTATTAAACACAAAAAGTGGATATATATTCCTAGACTCACTTAGTCAAAATATTTGATTTATAGATATGAAAGCATGGCTGATGGGATCGAAAAGTTCAAAAACATTAGAATCATATACTGTTTATTTTCCTTTTTGCTCTTTGTGTTTTCAACAGATTTAATCCACATGAACATTTTATATTTAATCAATTATATTGTTCCAGAGCTGCAAGTTTGTACATCATATTGAGAATGTGTAAGACATGTACCATGGCATCTTGAGGTGTTGGTTCACTCTTCATGGTCATGTTTACTTAGGTACTCTCAAGTCCAACCAAGCCACGCCTTACTTTCATGCAAACAACAAAAAGCCTTTTAATTTGATATTGAAAAGTTATTAGATAAAATTAAATTTTCATATTTGAACTAAATTATGATTAAGGTGTATAAAAATTATTTTAAGACTCAGTTGATACCTGTGTTACGCAGTGACATTTAAGGTGGGTAAAGGTCGGCTTCGTGATCATAATATCAAGATTTTTTTAAGCTTCTGATCTATGTGCATTTTGTAAAATTTTATTGGCATTCTATGTATGGAGCTACTTCTAAAGTTGAGACAAACTTTGGCTGTATAAATGGATGAATTTCGCTATTTGTATAAATGTATAAATGGCTCAATCAAAGATTCTTCAACAATTAAAAGTAGAGCAATTTTTAAGCAAAACTGTTTGGCTTATAGATACGAAGACATGGCTGATGGGATTGAAAAGTTCGAAAACATTAGAATCATATACTATTTATTTTCCTTTTTACGTGTTGTGTCTTTAGTAGGTTTGAGCACTATGCTGCCCATTTAATCCAAATGAATATTTTATGTTTAATTAATTATATTGTTCTAGAGCTGCAAGTTTTTATATCTTAATCAGAATGTGCAAGGCATGTGCCATGGCATCATGGCATCTTGAGGTATGTTTTCACTCTTCATGGTCATGTTTACTTGGCTACTATCAGGTCTAGCCAGGCCAAGCCTTTCTTTTATGCTAACAACAAAAAGCCTTATAATTTGATATTGAACAATTGTCAGATAAAATTAAATTTTTAATTAAATAGTATTACATATGATAGCAATAAGTCAAACAAAATATGTAGCATATATATGCATTTTAACTTTCATTGGACTATTCGACATTTTACATAAGAAAACTATTTAATGATAAATATCATATTGTCCAAAAAAATAATAGAGAGGACATTGATGGTTAAAACACAAGTATAAGGTAAGAATCCGAATTTTCATTTTCCTTACCATTTTCTCTCTGCAAACCTCTCAAGCCGTTGCCTCTCACTCAAACAGTCTCTTCTCTTTTAGAAAACCCAAAATCCCCTCTCTCCCCCTTTGATATTGCAAGTTTGGGTGGTCTTGGAAAACTTTAGATGGAAGATTTCAGCGATATGTTGCTGTTAACACTTGGGAGGAGGAACATGACTGTTGAAGACAGGATCAGCAAGTTACCTGATGATCTTCTCCTTAAAATCATGTCTCTCTTAAACACCAAGCAGGCGGTTCAAACCTGTGTTTTGTCCAAGAGATGGAAGCCCCTCTGGCAATCCCTTCCAAACCTTGACTTCGATTTCGATACTTTCCCTTTCCAACAGGAAATAGATGACGAAGACAAAGAGGAGGTAGAGATGAAGATGTGTTCTTTCAGCAATTTCATCAGCCAAGTCCTTTTCCGGCGTTGCCCCACTGACCTTGTCAAGGTTTGTGTCCAATCCCATATCTATGACCCGCACTGTTTTCTCGTAGACGGATTGCTTTGCTATGCTGTTAAACACAATGTCCAACAACTCACCTTCCATTCCCGCTCTGATTGCCAATATTTATTGCCCGAGAGCTTCTGGACTTGTCAATCATTGACATCACTCGAGTTGAAAGGTAGTGATTGGATGCCCGTGAAACTACCCACATTACTGGCTTGTCCAGCTCTTAAGTCTTTGCATCTTTCTCATTTCTCTGCGGCTGGACCAAACTTTGAACCAACGGCTTTCTCAGGATGCCCAAATCTTGAAACTTTGCAACTTTTTGATATTTTGACGGTGGGTAGTGAAGGTTTATGTATTGATGCTCTTAAGCTGACGAGCTTGGTACTTTCATTTGCATTTCTTCGTCACGGCAAGGTTGAGATTTATGCTCCCCGACTCACAACTTTTAAGTATTCTGGTATTCCTCCCATAGTGTGCTTAACAGATCACCTTGCATCTGTCGATGATGTATATTTTGATATAAAGACACCCGGATTTAAACGCAATGAAGAAGAGTCTGTTCTTCATTTGATCAAAACCCTTAATGAGTTTCGTCATGCAAAATCTTTAACATTATCATCGTCAACAGTGCAGGTAAATTGCTTTTACTCATTTTCCATTTCATATTATTGCACCTTTGAATTTATGATAGATTATGGTGTATTGATCTTGTTGCTTAGAGTGATTTGCAACGCTTTCTCTCCATCACACGTGTGTAATGCGTTGTTAGTTTTATAGATTATGGTACAGAGCAGCATATTGTTCATTTTCTCTTCAACTCTTGCTTGGAAATTGATACGAAAGAGGAGCCAAACTGAAATGGAAAACTAAATGTTACAGCATCTAGAAGGATACTGTATCATCATTCAAAAAGCATAACAAAACTCAACTTATTCAGATAGATTTCATATTAAATTTACGTTTCTCATCACCACTTTATAAATGTGTCTTGTACTTTTAAATTATCGTGTCAAAGAATTTAAAGATAGGAATTCACCTGCACAAAAGGAAATGGATCATTGCATAGGATGGTAAGAAATTTTCCATGTCAAGGTTATTTGTTGTCTTATATTGACAAGTTGTATAGAATTTACCGAAGCCTGAAAGATCATTTTAGCTTTCTCTTTCAATTGTAAAAGAGCATGTTTAAGCATGAGATACATTGTGCCTTAGATTTAACAATCTGTTTCCATTTCAGATCCCCAACATGTTCATTTTGACATTATTTGGTTCATGAAAATTTTAATAAAAAGAAATTTTAAGGAAATCTGAATGTTGAATAAATAGAATTTAAGAGAAAAAGTAATTCTTCCTTAATGCATTGATCTAGTCGTTGCTTCTCTAATTATATTTAATAAGGGTTGGCTTTTAATTTGTTTTATTGTAGCATACCTACTGATCTATATTTCACTAACAGCCATCCATTTATTCTTTTGAACTCCTTATTAAACACAAAAGGTGGACATATATTGCTAGACTCACTTGGAGCATCATTGACATATTTGGCTTTGGTTTCTTCTATTTTACATTTGGAAGACAGCATAGCAAATCAGTTATAGTTCTCTTTTGTTATCTTATTCATTCTTACAACGGACAACGACAATTATTGTGATTTAGATACAAACGAATGCATCTTAATATGTGATTTTCTCAAAGATTTCCTTTTCTAATCTCTTATAACCATTTCTTTGTGGTAAGGTTCTCACCAAATTTCCATCCTTGTTGGATCAAAATCCATTACCATTTGCTAATTTAAAGCATCTAAAGATAAAAGCTAAGAAGTGGGAAAGCAAGAGGTTTGAAATGCTTGCATGTATCCTAAACTACTTTCTCAACAACTCTACTGTATTGAAAATATGTAAGTATTTTTACTTTATCTTTTATTTTTTGTTAATAATTAATGTATATTTAACTTAAAATGTGAAAATTGATTATCTTACGAGCTTTGCTTTGCAATTGATTTCTCAGGCATGGACAGTTCTGAGGATACCGAGTGACTTGAGATTTGTAAACTCTTTCTAAAACTGATTGTCAGTCTTTTATTTTGATCTTTGTTGTTTTGTTTATGTATGGAGTTGCTTTTAAAGTTGAGAGAAACTTTGACTGTATAAATGGATAAATTTCACTATCAGATTTTCATTTCTATTCTATCTCAATAAAATATTCTTAAGCAATTAAAAGAACAGCAATTTTTAAGCAAAAACATTTGGTTTATAGCATTAGAAAACATTAGAATCATATACTGTTTATTTTCCTTTTTGCTCATTGTGTTTTCTGCAGATTTGAGCAGTATGCTGCCCATTCAATCCATATGAACATTTTATGCCTAGTCAATTCATTGTTCTAGACCTGCAAGTTTGTTTGTGTATCTCATTCACCATGTGTAAGACATGTACCACGGCATCTTGGTATAAGGCTGTACTGTTAACAAGCCCAATCCTAGCCAGGCCTAGACTTTCTGTCAGGTTAACAACACAAGCCTTTATCAGCACATACTTAGCCCAGCCTAAAATATACATACATATATTTTCTATCATACGAAATTCCAAGCTGAAGTCCAACTTGAACTTTGATTTATTTATTTTTCAACAGTCAAGAAGGAACCTAAAAGATACTTGACTAGTTCATTTGCAACCTACCAGTGGAGGTTGAGACTTGGCCACTTTGAACTGAAAAGATAAGAGAATATGTAAAAGGTAAAACAATGGTTTTATATAAAAATAAATATGTCCTTTCACATAATGAAAAGGTAACGATTGCGCACAAAAAAAAAAAATTGGGAATTTCTTTGTGGAACACCTACCTCAGGATGCTCTGAAATTTTCAATTATTCATTAGAAGCTTTCAAATCCAAATTTGGTGGACAAAGCAGCTAACTCTCTCTAACTTTCATTGCAAACCCACCATACTTACCATAATAAGACAACCTAACACGCAAACCACACGTTGTCTACGCAATCCCAATTGGCTGATCTGCCCCATCTTTCTTCCTCAAATCTTTCACTTCTCTCTTCAATTCAAGAAAAAAAAAATTCCCACCAAGGGAATATTCTTTCTATTTCCATTGTTCTTGATGAATTTTAATGATACAAGGTAGGTGTGTGGGTAACCTTTCTTTACAGCCCTTTCTTTCTTCATATTCTTTGTCTTGGGTCTATGGTGTTTCAGGCAATCAAGGGGAAGCATGTGTAGCAGTGATGGCCCTGGTGGTGGTGTTCAAGGAAGAAAGAGCAGAAAAAGGGGTTCATTCAAAGCATGTTGCCACTGCCCCTGTGTTAGAGTGACAGCCTCAGCATTCAGAGGCCTAGGGAGATGCTTGTTTGTGAGTTGTTACCCTGTCATGCAATGTTTTGGCTGGGATGACTGTAGACACCACCACCATCACCACAGGCATTTCCATTGATTCCCCACTCTTTTCTTCTTTTCTTTGAATTGTATGCAAGGATCAGAATTGTGATTTGGTCCTGTCTCAGCAGAAGAAAAATAACTTGTATGGTGCTTCCACAGGATCAAAAATAGCCTAGTTTTGTCAGGTTTTAAGATGAACATATACAATTTTCTTTCTTTTTTGGGGGGTTCTTTTGTGCTCCTTTTTCCTAAGGGAGAAAAAAAAGAGGAGGAAAAGAACAAAAGGAATCCAATCACTTGGGTTTGAATGAATCCAAAAAATTTGAAGGTTTCGTCAATGCTTAGTATAGGAATCTGCATTTGGCTGATGTGTTATCTTATCATTATCTGCTACTTTTTCCATTGATTTAAAAGCTGTCTATTTACTACTACTATTAAATTGAATTCATCCTGCTGTTTGACAAGATGACATGAAAGACATTGAGAGATGCTTGTTTTGTGTAAGACAACATTAGACAAAGATGCCCTATGATGCAAGCTGAATCATTTTTCAGATAACCTTGCATCAGGTAAAAAAAAATAACTACTTAAATTATGATAAGAAAATACAATTCTTACCAATTTATATTTGATGTCCTGTCAGAGTTATAAGTAAACTCAAATATTACTACCTCGTTAATAAATAAATTTAACAGTTAAAAAATTTACGGTCTTGTGATTAAATGGTAGCTCCACTGGTTAAGAGTTTTATCCCCAAGTAAAAGAAACAAAGAAACTTTGGATAGAACTTTCACTAACCCACAATGGTTCATAATACCCAGAATTCAGCAAAATTAGAGGAGGGAATTGCTCCACTGATTAGGACTTTTTTTTCCCTCCAATAATGGAAAAGGATGATTAGGGTCAAAGCAGACAACAATTACAAAATCAATTTCTGATTATCTGTATAATCAAAAATCATTTTGATTGATAGCAGCCATGTGCCATGATTTGGAGCACATGACTTAATTGGAGATGATATAAATCTATACATGTTCACGGGTGAATTTATAACAATTTCGTCATAAAATGATAAGCAAACTGAATTATGCAATGTGTCAAGACGATCCAAATTTATTAATTTGTTCGTTTTTCCGAAACTCTTAACTTTCACTATTGATTTGTTTTCCATTAATAAAAGAGAATCCTATGATGGTTTTTGTTTTGATTAAATGAATATTATATTGTTTAAACTTGAGCAAAACAGGGCTAATTAGCAATTGAAAAGATTTAATGGTAACATTTGGAACTTGGATGAGACTTTGTGTTCATCAATCAGGTGAAAAGGAATCCAATGATTTTTTTTTTCCCCATTGCTTCGAAAAATTGAAAATTTGACTCATTAAAATAGATAAAAAATTTATATTCATTGGTGACTATGGTACGTGACAAATGATAAGTAAATTATATTATTAAACTATAAATAGAGGTTAGTCATATTTATTACCTTAATCGTTTTACAGAGATCCCTGAGATCCCGAATTTCATTATTGACTTCTCATTTTATGATGTTTGCATTCAAGAACAAGGTAAAACAAAAAAACCCAACCATGGTGATCTTTGTTTCCATTAAAAGAACCCTTCTCTATGTATAGAAATTAATTGAAAATGTTATTCTCATACAAAATGTGGAGATGGAGGAAGCAGGACCAATTTGGATGTGAAAGACTGGAAAATGTGAGTGTGAAGTGATTCTCATTACAAATCTTTCCCATACATTAATCTTGGTCATGGCTAATTAAGAATTAAACAAAAATCTATTTTCAGCTTCTGCATTTCATCAAATGGCATTTCAACTGCTTCACATCTGACTGTTTGAGGGGCTTCAGCATGAACATCTGAGCACCTTCCTCTAAGCACCTGTTCACATACAGTGAAACTTTCATTGTTCTTTTTTTTTAAAAAATGGGAAAAAGAATTTGAACCCAACTCGATTGAGAATGGAGAGATACATGCATGTATCATTAAGCCAAATGTTCGGAATAAAAAGACTTTCAGGGAAACTTACTGGCTAATGCGAGTTGGGCTATTTTCAGAGGACATGATTACAACAGGAACCTCCTTCAGAACTGATGATTCCTGTTTTTGATACCATAAACCATCATTGCAAATGGTGCGAAGTCAATTATTCCTGAAAAGGGTACTTGGAAAAATGTTTCAGTACCTTAATTTTCTTTAGCAGCTCATACCCTGTCATTCCAGGCATGCAATAATCTGTTATTATTAGATTGACCTTTGAGACCTGCAGATGGACATGGAAACACAATGTTAGGAAAATCTTTTGTCAAAGTATGGGATTGCAAAGGGAATGTTATGTTACTTACAGTGCCCTCCATGGCACTCCTCTGATCATTTCCCAACCCCAAATATTCCAATGCCCTCAGCCCATTCTCTGCGGTAGTTACTGCAGCAAGACACAGGAAATATGTTAAGAAGTCTTAACACATTCTTAGTTACAGAATGGAAAGCAAGAAGAAGAGAGAGTGAATGTACCTTTGCAAGAGGAGTTCTTGAGCAACTTCTCCACCAGTTTTCTGTCAATGAGGTTATCATCCACGGCTAAGACATGGGGTTGATCTCCAAAATCCACCGCCGTGTCCTTAGAACAGCCGCCTCCAGCCATACTTTGAAATCTTCTTGCTAAGCAGTAGTCTGATGATGAACAAGGCAGTATTCCAGGCTACTCACAAACATCAACATTAATGATATAAAAACCAAGCAGGCAGGCAGGCAGTTGGCCTGTGTTACATAATGTAACAGAAAACAAAAAAGCTAGTGCACTAAATAGGAGTTGGTCATTAATACAAGAGACCAATAAACAAGCTCACAAGAGATGTATGAATGTAATGAGAGACTGTATTTATAGAGAAAACAACAGGAAAACTGAAGGTTGGTGGGGAGGAGGAAGGTGGAGCCCTTTGAGGAATTTAGAAAGGGTATCAGAAGAAAACAAATTCATAGAACCAAAAAATCATTAAAACCAAAGTAAATCACAGATATTTCGTGATCCTTCTTGGGGTTCTCTTGGATTTGATTCAGTCCCCCTTCATTGCCTGTTTTTCTTTGTCTTTCTCTCAAAACAAACACTGCCAATTTGCTTTTTTTCTTTATTAATTTCACTACAGAATCATAATCAGTATCAGTATCTTCAATCCTTTTCTGCAGGATCCTTTCCTGGGCTGAATTGGACCACATCACATTTAAGAACTAACTTAAATGCATATTCACTTTTCTTAAAGATTTCCCACCGCAGTTTTTTTTTTCATTTATGGCATGGTATGGTAAAAAAATATATTACACGAATTTCTGAAATCATATTGATTTTATAGGATTCGAAGAGGGTTTGGTTTACCAGATCAGAGCAATGGGGAAAAGATCCAATCTGATCACCAAAGAATCTGGGTCTGCCTCTACACAGATATGCAGAATAAAAATAACATAAAAGAAATTCTTCATGTAAAGGGTTGGGAACATGTTTTCTTGGTAGGGGGGAAAGAACAGAACCATTGTAAGTTGATGATGTAGTTGTACGGATCAATTAGAATCATGGGTCAGAAACAAACAATATCCAAAGTGATTGATTTTCCTTTTCTTTTTTCTCTTTATTATTATTATTATTTTTTTTTTTTTTGCTTATTTGATTTCTTACCATCAATCATGGTCCATTCCATTACAATCAAGACAAACTGGGATTGCCCATTCATGCAGAGATTTTCAGCTTTAAAAATTTATTTATCATATGGTATATATGATGTGCTATAGATATGATAGAATTACTTATATATATTGATAATGTATCGAATATAAACTTATATGATTGTGGATTTTTTTAATATGTTAATACTTAATGGTTATAACCATATTTTTATTATATATGTCAACTTGTAACCTATGCTATGAGTGGGTTCCACAACTTTGAATTGGTGTAATTGATAGATTAATCATCATTTGTTAAATGAGATGATATAGAAAAGGAATATTAATTGAAGTTGTTCCTTCTTTTTTTTTGTATTTATAATTTTGAAACGGGAAAGAATATGAAAATATCGTTTACGAAAAAAGATTCGATGAGTAATTATTTTATATATATATATATAATTCAAGTTTTAATTATTAGAGTTTTTTTTACATAAACGGGGATAGTTTTTTTTATCAATACACAAGATTTTTTTGAAAAATGATTTAATACTTTTGTTGATTAATTAATAATCCATAGAGACCTAAACATTTCGGATTCGAGTTTAGGTTAGCAACTCTGATTTGAATATGAAAACACTCAAACTCGAGTAACTTAAAAAATCTAATTTAATTTTGTAACTTGATCAACTCAAGAAATTGGATTACAATTAGCAAAAATAATGGGGGAGAAACCAATTAATCATGGCAGTCTTCTACCTAAGTAAGCATATTCCTTCCACATTCATCCCATACTTAGGTAGTGCATGAGCAGCTTCATTTCCTCCATCAGCAACCAATTGGAGAAGAGTGAGGATCAAAGCTTGTTAATGTCTTCACTACCCTCAATGCATCTGCTTCAAGGATAATTCTTTTGATCAATCCTATTTCCCAATGCACACTACTCCAAAGCTTTTACAACTGCAAGAGCCTTAAGGGTCTGTCACACATTTCACTTTGGCAGAATGAGCTGCAGCCAGACCATAGCCATCAACATATCACATAAACAACATCCGAACCTCCCACTTTGTCACTTGAAGGTGGTTCCCATTTTGCTTTGTCTCTTTGGGGGAGCAATCTGATCTTTACCTGTGCCTGCTTATACTCTTCCATGCAATTCCTAGCAAAATTTGCTGTTATGTGAGGACTTTTCCTCTAATCACCATGCAGTTTTCACCATTTCGACTGGACCATTTGATTTATTGTTTTTGTTTAAACAAGTTGAACTTTTTTTTTTTTAGCATTTGACTTATTAATTGATACATCATCTCTCTGTTGAAAGAGTTAAATTCGAACCCTTACTCGAATCCAGAAAAAAAAAAAGTTGAGCTAATTTACCATGTTGACCCAACTCAACTTACAGTCCTACTCACTCCCATTCAATACCCGGGCAACATCTTGACATTAAAGTCTCTGATGAAATCCCTGGGAAGACTCTTTCCTCTGCTGCTGCTGTGGGCCTTTGGAAAAATAATGCAGTTGAATTCTGCAAACAAAATCTAATTAGATTTTACTCCATACAGATCCTTAAAAGAGATGAAGGGCCCCCTCATAGGGACAGGGTAGCCTTCTGTTTCTATAGGATATGCATTTCTATTAAATTCTATTGCTAGATTACCTGATGACTTTCCCCTAAGCAGAAATGCATGGTGTTTGTCATAAACCCCATAACAGCAATGTCTCATGACATTAACGTCATACATGTGCAAGGATCCCATGCAATGTCTAGCCAGAAAAGTAAACCTTTGAAAATGTATTTTGGATTAATTATATATTTAGTATCTGACTTAAAATGAAATTCTCGATTTAATACTTAAAGTTTAAAAAATTGTAATTACATATTTGAAGTTTGCTTCCATCCATCAATTTACATACAAAATTAACACCGTAAATCAAATGAATGACGTACTCAATACATTCAATAAAATTACCACATTTGACATGTCGACATTCGTTTTTTGAGATAAGTGACACATTTTTCTAACACCGTAAATCAGATAAATGACGTACTCAAAACATTCAATAAAATTACCACACTTGATATGTCAACATTACATTTTTTGAGACACCCGACATGTTTTTCTTGAAATTTTTTTTTTTTTTTGAACAGATCATATAAATTCCAGTACTTAGTTATGCATTTTTCAATTTAAATACCAAATCGAAAATTAAACTTTAATTTGGATACTAAATATATGTGATTAAGATGTTGAAGTAGTGTTGCTACGTACTTCCAATAGTTACTGATAACCCATGAACCATCCATCATGTAATGTTCACAACTTCACATAAATTCCACAAGCATGATGGGCCAGGAATCAGAAGTTTCTGATGCATTCATAAACAAGTTTAACAATCAGGATTGGAGCTGGTTTAGACTGCAACTTTTCTTCCTAAACTTTCTGTACTACCAGATTCAAATTAAATGTAGTAGCAACCAAATCTTTTCACATAGATTGTGACAGCAACATACACTGATTTAGACCATTCAAAGACATAAAAAAACAATAACTGCATTTCGCACGGTCTCATCTTGTTCCAGCAGCAAGTAGTACTGACCCCCTGAGAACTTTGCAATCAGAACCTCCGAACAGTAACCTATATTGTTTTGTTGTAGGTACAGTAATCTTTTATTGTCTTCATTTGATGCTTGCTTTAGGAATGGAGGATGTGCATGGCCCAGCTGAGGTCATGAACGGAATGCCCTTAAATGTGGCCACACCCTTCTCATCTGTGAAAAGATGCTGCAGCACAGACAAATCCCACAGTCATACATGCAGAACCGGAAGCAAACGTATAGCAGGCCAATAACAAAACCGAAAGTGATGACAGAAACCAGACACATAGATCGAATCCCCAGATTCAGAAAAGTGCAATAATGAAGAACATGAATAGAGATAAACCATAGTTAAAATCATTAGCCATTTTCACAACCCGTGAAAAAGTATCACCGAGAATCCAAACGATGAGGTAAAAAGAATCCGCAAGCCAAAACATGGAAAACATACTGGTGTTATTTTCTCCAACTGCTTCTTCTTTGGATTTAGGACATCTTCTGGCTTTCCATCAATCCTGAATGAAAGAATAACAATTTTTTGCATGTGAGATACAAGTGATGATACCAGGAGAAAAAACTTCATCTCAAACAACAGAAACCTATCTCAAAGCCAAAATATGCGCAAACGGGAAATGGGGAAGATGCAAGACACAAGCACCATAATGGGAACAGAGCCATCTGCAGGTCTCTAAAATACGAGTGAACTAAACTAGCACCCCTTATGTCATAATGTGTGCATGAGATGCTGAATCAGTGGTCCTTAAGTAGACCCAACAGTGTCCTGATGACCTGAGAATAAGCTGAACAAGGACTGACCAAACATTAAGCAAGCTTAAGCAACAATGTCTATTAATGGCAATAAATAACTTTCATGTTCTTTCAAATAATCTCACACAAAAGCAAGGCTATGAAATGTTTGTGCAATAAAAATTTTAATTTCTATGCAACTCACAACATGCTTACCCTGAAAATGAAACGTGCTCGCCAGGTTTAGCCCCTTCTGGGGGAAGTAAAGGCTCTACGGCAGTGTGGTCTTCATTAGAAGCACAAAGCACCTGAAAAGGGGGAGATTACAAACATGAAAATAGATCAACATTAAGGCTTCAAATATATAAGAACACAAGTCACAAACTAGCTCTAGTTTCAGAGATTGCAAACTACCATAGTTTCTGCTGAAAGAAAAACAAAAATAGTATCTACAAATGTACACACACTTGATTTATCTTGCGACGAGTGTAAGCTCATTTAGGAATTCAATGGACTGACTTTAAGGGGATTGTTACAAAGAAAAGCAAACAGAATTCAAGAAATCACATCAAGTTTTATACACAAGTCCTGTTGTTGATTTCTTTTTCCCTTCTTTCTTTTGGCTTTGGCAATGGGGGAGGGGGCCCAGGGGACTCATTTGTTTTTGTAAGAGATATGTTTTATCCCAGGAATTGACATCCAGATTCCAGCCCAGAATTATTTTGTATACGAAATCCAATGGACACCAAATTTATCATCTATGGAGACCAGAAAATAGGTAAACGACTGCCAAATTTTTGAAACATAAAACAACAAGAGCATTAAATGTGACCCTTTTATTAGCTGCAAATTTGTAAATTGGAATAAGCATCCAATTGAGACTGTGGAAGAAATCAAAGTGATGGCAAGAACCTTGACACCTTCAATGAAAGCATCATCATCACTTTACCAAGACACACTCCTCGGTCAATTGCTTCTCACTTTACCTTACCCCAGGCCATGAAAGCATATTAAAAAAATAAATAAATGTTAAACTCATAAGACCCAATTACTGCACTAAAGCTTCACAAAAGGTAAGAAAAATCTATATTTGACAAATATACAAATGTTGGGAAAAAAAATTACCAGTCCCTCTGACATCACATCTCGTAGCTTTCCAGGTTTTACATTTGTAATCAGCACAACACGACGATTCTTCACAGGCACAAGCAAAAACCATAGAGAACATCAAAATGTAAGGTCCAAAACTCAATGAACCAAAAAATATGAAGATAAAAGCTAAAAATCAAATAAATGAAAATCTACATAAGAGCTAACTAAAAGAAATACCGTTAACTGTTCTGGACTGCAATACTTTGCCAATCCACTAACCACCTGTCGCAATTTAGCCTCTCCAACATCAATCTCCTCAACCAGTAGACTGCATTGTTAATAAACAAAAACATCATTCCACCAATTTTGCTTCTAGACAGCCGTGCAGAAAAATTAGATAAACTCAACCATTATGATACTAAGGTCCTTGAAAGTAAAAAACTAGACAAGTCTGTCAACATACCTATCAGCAGATGGATGCTTCCATGCTTTGCAAATAAGACCAACCTGTATATTTAGTAAACTGACACTGAGTTCTTTGTCTTTATCAGATGCTTCTGTTTCAGGTGCTTTCTTCTTCTCTTGAACAGCTTCCTTATCTCCCTTAGCCTTTTTCTTCAAATTCCCAAATAGCAAAGCAAAGAGGAGTTGTCAAAGAATTTTACCGGCATGAGAATCTAGATAAAGTCTAGGCATTGATCACAATTCCAGTGTATGGCAATGGAAACCCCTACCCGCAAAAAAGCACCATTAATGTATGAATTTGTAACTTTCCTACATCTAAACCTCGAAAGAAACTAGTACCTCCTTCTATTTATATAGGATGTTTGATAATCAATTAATCATAAAAAGGCAGCAAAACAATTCTCTTATACAAATTTTCTTATTGCATAAAAACTTAATAATCAAACATAAGGACTTGTCATTATGAGTGTTATTTAAGCAAGAAATGACTCAAATAAGTTTGTTCAAATGCTGAAGCAATTGCCCAGTGGATAACATCAAGAATATACACTGGAATAGACAAGAAGGGGGAAAATGGTACCCCAGAATCACTTTTCTTTGCATTTACTTCTGCTACTGACTTGTCAGCAATTTTTGTGCTTTGAACAGTCTTTTTAGCGTTTAAATCTATCTCTGGCTTAGCTGCAGCTTTTGCTCTCTGCAACCGAATCAACAAAAGAATAATAAGGACTCAAATGCTTGCCAAATTTTAAAAGTAATTAACAACCTTCTATAGTAAAAATAAATGGCAGGTTGAGGGGTTGGGGGAATGGAGGAGTGGTTAGGAAGGTGAAGAGGTCAAGACCCCTCTTTTCAACAAACATAACATCACATTTCACTTGAACTGAAATTTTTCATTCCTATTCACTTCAAAATCATCTATTATGTTCCAGCACAAAATTAGAAACAATTAGAAACAAAGATCGTGGATACAAAGCAAATAATTTACAGATAACTTACCTGAGGCTCAAAACCAGGCTTCTCCAGCAATATTTTCTGAAAAAGTGCACCAAGATCCTCTTTGCTCTGCAAGAATGATTAAAAAGGGTTTCTAAGCAAAGGTAACAAGGGTAGGAATTTAAATTTCTGAAGAGACCACAAATTGGGAACACCCCTCTCAGGCCCTAAATATCATCTTATAAAACTTGCAATGTGTTTTGATAAATTTGTCTAAAATAATTGATAACTTTTAACCAAGAGCACTAAAAAAGTCAATGTTGAGGCCATACCAAATGATAGCCACAACCTAACTCCAAAAATGAGGTTCCAAGTTTCAATCCCCACTCCCCAACTTGATTATAAAACAGGCCACTAAAAGTCAGAGGATAAATTGAAGATACATATTCATGATATAAATGTCGCTAAGAGTGTAGTGTCGACTTGGCATCAAAATTATAACATCATATAATTCTCAGTGGCTAAAAATATTGTTGATGAAATATTAAAAGCTTAAGCTAAACTATAGGATGGATTAAACCTCAAGAAAGTAAATAGCTGAGGCTGTCCCAAGTGATACCAAGCTGTGTTCAATTACTAAAGCCAGATTTCAGATTCCTGCATTAAGCTGCAAATAGCTTTTTCTATGTTTCTCCAAAAAAAAAGAATGCAAAAAATGCAGGAAAAACGAAATGATGCCCAGAAACAAGCTACTACAAGTATCCATTAGGTAGCCAGAATCCACCATTTTCTTCCCATTTTCTTGCATATAACTGAGTTCGCCTGACAACCGGGGACTTATGTCTCTACTTACAAGTCATGGATAGATGCAGCACTGTAAATTTGACATCTGATAACTAAGACCTCATTAGAACAATTTTATCTAATTTCTTTATGTCCACAATTCGAATGTTTGTTTTTTTCAATCTTCTGAAATATGAGATACCAGGCATTCAAGTAGATAAATCTTCTTGGACTAGGTGTTGGTGAGTTTGCTATTGCAGTTGGAAAGCAGCCAGAGGATAAACATTATAGTGTAAAGCATACAGTGAAATCCTACCTTAAAATGCACCTCCTGATACCTCTATTCATACAATTTAGTCTGCTAGCAGGTTGCAGCCAGAACATGGCCAGCAGATCCACACAGGTTCAAAAGAGCCACACCCCTTAACATTTATTTTGGGTGAAAACATTCATTCTTTTTGCATCTAAACAAAGCTATTGTAACTATAAATACTTTGCTTTCCCAAAAGCAATTGAAAAAACCCAACATATTTTAAATTCAAAAAAACAGAAAATGTCTCTACCTGGATGTAATCCATCCATCGCATCACATGTGGCAATTTATCCTTCTCGGAATTTGAAAGGCCAATCTGACAGCAAACAAGTATACCAAGCAATTAGGCTTTCAATATCCCACTAAGGAATCACACCAAATTTTCCTCATCAAGTATAACAGCAATTTGGAACTAATAGCCTGTTTGGCCTGGCTTTTTTCTAACTTAAAAGCTATTATGAAGCTCTTATGAAAAATAATAACTTTTAAAATTAAGTTAAAGTTGTTTGATAAATTTTTTTATAAGTTATAATTTTTATTAAAATTATCATAGAAGGTATTTCTTTTTTTTAAGAGAGTAATATTGTAATTATTTTTAACAAATGAGGATATTTTTGAAACAAAAATAAATTTTTTTTTGTATTTTTAAAAGAAGAGAAGAAAAAGCTCCTCATTGGAGCTTTTTTTTTAACTCTTTTTTTAAAAATTTTGTTCTTAAAAAAAACTGTTTTTTTTTTAAGAGCTTCTCAAAAGATCATATTTGGTCTGACTTTTACTTTTAAGAGGTAGATAAGCTGAAAAAAAGCTAGGCCAAACATGCACTAAGATCCTCACTCTGTGAAACACACTGAAAGTTTGAAATATATATATCAAATGCATACCACTGAATTATGAACCGCTGAAAAGACAATAACATCAGCTTCTGAGGGTGTAAATCCATTGCCCAAAAGTACAGACTTTTGAGCCAAGTCAGCATTCAATTCATTTAAAACACCATGGCATGCCTTAGAATCTTTAGGAAAGCTCTCTGCGAAAGCTATCCATTTCATCACCTGCAATCAAAAATTCAAAATTTGACTTTTCAGATTAAGAATTAAAAGAGAACCTGTTCCGCAAGAGAAAGCTTAGCCGAGAAAAATTCCAACTCATGTAAGGGGCAAATCATTTCATCAATGACCTCAGTAATTTATAGCAAGTGGCAAATCATTTCACAAGTGATTTATACAGGTACAGTTTTCTCAATGACCTCAGTAACACTGCTCTAGGTGTTAAGTTACATAAAGATGAATGCTTTCATGCAAAAAGGCTAATTACACATTACCTCATCATTGTTTTTTGGTGATTCCTTCCCAGATGACTTCAAAATGTTTAAGTACAAGTTCTTAATATCATTCCCTGGCACTTCACTTGAAAAAGCCTTCTGCAAAATTTAGCAGGAACATAATATAGCCAGCAAAATTGCCACATAATAAAAAAACCAGATAAATTAAGTATAGCTCACAAGATTGCAAATGTAAGAAGAATTTTTCAAAATTGCTTAGTTATTTACAAATTCGAATACAGAAAAACCTTTTCCCTCCTTTACATTTAATAAAAGCCCATTAACAGCTTCCTAAGCAGCACTCAACAACCAAAGCTAACATAAGAATAACTGAATTGAAGTAGAACCCATCACATAAAAACAAGTCAAACACAATAAAAACAACTTTTTTAAGCAAAAATGAAAGAGATTTGTCATAAACCTCACAAAGGTATACAGATAGAAAATGACATGCAAACATGAAAATGGATGAAAATAAAAAATGGGGTGATGCTTATTTTGCTTACAGGATCCAAAGAGAAGTGTTTGCAAATAGATGATACTATCAACTGCCTCCTTTTGGGATCATTGTTTCCACTGGTTGCCATGGGTTTTACTTTTTCTTCCTTTCCCTTTGAACTTTGAAGTCTAATTTCTCTTCCTGCACTCAGCAGTTTAAGGGACTGCTACTCTATACCAAGATTTATAGGGTTTTTGTGCTTGAAAGCCTGATGACATAGTTGGACTCAGCCTGCTTTGATGACAGCTGGGTCTGAGTGCACATGCTGTTGGGTTTTGAGTTGACTAGGCTTAGCCTAATGAACTTTAAACTTGTGAAAGATATATTAGAGCATTTTGAGCCCATATATCACCTTAGTGGACATGGACTTTGCTTTGAAATTCTTTCCTTGCAATATGTTCCTTAAATTATTGTTTACAAGAAGATTCATTTGTAATCTTTTTGCAAAGGAAGTTGACAAGATTGATCAAATAGGAATGTTTAGATAACAATAAAGTAAGAAAATAAAAGAAAAGGATATGATTATCCTGTTTATGTAGGTGTAATTATAAATATAAAATATCAAGACCATATCGTTAATCAAAGAGAAAAATAAACTATCCCGACATTTGATTTGTTTTACGAGTCATGACATTGCCAAACAACAAGGGCGCCTTTGAACGAGGAATTTCAAGAACAAAAATTTCATTTTGGAAAGAGAATTTCAAAGTTATAAAATAAAATTACCTTTTGTTTGACAAGATTAAAAAATTAGAGGGAGGAAGAGAGTGACAAAAAGTACCATCTTACATGCACATGTAGAGTGTAGACATACCACATATGATATTGATAGGCCAGATTCATTCATTCTTGGATCCCAAAAATTATTTGGGAGCAAGCTTTTATCTCTATGTACTTATGTTGTACCATTATGTAACAAAAAAGAAAGTTAGTACCATTTGAGAGTAAATTTCTACCATTCAAACAAACCTTCAAACTCGAATTTAGATCCAAGTAAACTCTTAACCACTGTAAGATTCAACACCATCCAATCTTTTTTTTTTTCACCTAACTTGTAATTTAACGAGCTATCAAAGTCACGTGACAATTGATGTGACTAAATACGTTAATTTTATTTTTTATCACGTCAACTTATCAAATCATATGCCATTTAGATAAAAAAAAAATTTATCAGTAATAAATCTAAAGACAATTAAATTTTTATTAGAGTTAAAGGTTTATCGGACCTAAATCAAATCCGTTTAAATGTAATAAAAAGTGAAAAGTTTAACTGAATAAATGAGCATAGTACAAGAACATTTTTTAGGGTTTATGTCTTCTGTGATATGATATATTGATTAGCATTAAATTTGGAATAAGGAGAACCAAATAATGAATGTAGAAAAAAACAAAAGAAAATATATGAAAGTAGGGTTTATTTGGCCCAAAAATTCCCGCCGACCACCATGGATTGACCAATGCAAATTAAAAAGAGGTAAAAACAAAAGGAAGAAAACAAAACAAGCATGGAAGAAGGTGTGTCCTTTTGCTGCCTGTCTTTATTTTCCCCTGGGGATAGCCAAAATTAAAGTACTTGGATTTCTCACTTATTAAACCTTGAAGGAACAGAAACCCTAAAACACCATTGACAGATTGTTAGAATTTTGCCCCCTTGCCTCACATGGAAATCCACTTTCACTCTCTGACTTTGACTCTTGTCACTCTCCTCCTCTCCATATATTTTTTTTATTTTTTACTTTTTTTTAATAAATATCACTTTAACGAATGTGAATAAACACATGTTAACGGCACCCGTCAACGTCTATTAATAAAATTTGGATTCAATTAACGAGCGTTTATAGATGTAATTTACATATAAGCAACTCGAACTTAATTCAAATGATAAAGAATTAGGTTTTCGGGTTTTGATAGGGTTTCGATTTGAGTTGTAATTAGTACTTCTCATTGTGTAAGAAAATATACATAAATAGTAAGTATAAATTTTAAAAATTTGTCCTTTTTATTGATAATTCTAAAAGAAAGAAAACCCATTTGTAGGAGGATGTGCAGATGACAGTAACAGGTCAAGAAAGAAATTCTATGGATTGAAATGTGTAATGCAGAAGAGCAGAAGAGTAGATTCCTCTGCTTTAGCATAAATTCCAAACTTGTTACCAGAGTCGACCACATATCTGGAAGTTATACTAAATATATACATGCTTCAAGACAAAAGTATGCTAGCTAGAGAAGATATGAACAAACCCACCTCGACGCCATCTTGGCCCTCACTCCAAGCTTTCTCTCTAATCTATGTATGATCAAGTTAGATTGGTAATTCGTGTTTTCGGATTATAATAGCGTGTGTTTAATGTCACAAATTTCACATTAATAAAAAATGTGATACGTTTTGGATATATAAATATGTGTTTTTCATCACTTATTAGGTATATATTTTTGAGTTGAAAATATGAGCTCATAATTTATAAATTTACTTAAACTCTAACTCATGATAAGTGGTATTAGAATAGACCCAGATCTTCACCGATATAAACCCCCATAAGAAATGTATCGAGAGGCAAGCATATCTTTTTGATTGAGAATATGGACTCGTGATTTATAAACTTATTTAAATTTTATTTTCAACCAGTGCAATTGAAGCATTGTACAATTGGGTAGGGTAGTATGTCAAGGATCTCATATCAATAAGAGATGGGGTAAGTCTTGGGTATATAAACATGAGTCTTTTCACCACCTATTATATATATCTTTTGGGTTGAGAATATAAACTCGTGATTTTATAGGCTTAGTTAAACTTTATTTTTAGAGTTTAAGGTTACACAAGGTTGGACTTTAAGTTTCAACCCATGACATTTAAGTTGAGAATGAAAAATTATACAAGTAAATATAATATATGACACGATATATAGATACTTTTATTACACATATATGATACAATTAACACATTTATTAAATAAGTCGAATTAAATTTTATACGATACGATTATGACACTATAAACTCATTTTTAAAATACGATTAACTTGTTTAAATGGACTTCATAAACAAAGTTAAATAGATCATATTATACTAATTGACAAGATAACACGATTAACGAAACACGTTAAACATGTTATATGAGAGTTAATAAGATTTAACCTATTTAAGACACGAAATTATCATGTCATATTCGATATCTTTAACACAATATGTGAACATAAGTTTCATATTTAAATATTAAAAATATTTTTTTTACTTTTCCTTTGTAGTTACTAAAAATGTTCATCGATGATCTCTAATTATATTCATTAATCATTTATTCAAATTATACTTAAAATTCAGATATAACAAAAATAATTGATCATCCATTTGTCTTAAAAAGAAACACATAAATCAATGTTACCAACCCAACTCCCACACTTAACTAAATCAAAGTAAAAAAAAAAAAAAACAGTGAATTCTCCATCCACCATATGAAATCATTAGGGTTCGTATTTTGATAAAAAAAAGAATTCTCTTTTGACAAATGGGGGGTGACAATGAATTTACCCACACAAAAACAGAAGAGAAGTTTCCTCAATCAAGGTTAAAAAGTGAGCCTAGATAGGGCATGTGAATGTGCATTTAAAGCAAAGCCAAAGCAGAACAGTTATGATTATGGAATTGAGGAACTGAGGAGGAAGGATGGGGGCAGGAGAAGAGGAGAGGACCCTTTATTTATTTATTTATTTTGTTGTTTTTCTCTGTTTTTTGTTGAATGGAACCTAAGAAAAGCTTAAAAGCAAAAGTTGAGTCCCTCTCCAAACAGCCCCTCCTGCTGCTGCTGCAGTCTGTAACCCCCCAGCAGCACCAGCAGCAGCAGCTGCTCACAATACCCTCCCCTTTATTGCACTACCCACCAAGCCACCTGTCTGCTTTTATTGCCTTTTGCTTTCTCATTCCTCCTTTTTCCAGCATCCTTACATTTTTTGTTTCCCCATTATCCCATGCTGCCCTTTCCTTTCCTTCAATTCACCTCTACTGCCATCACTACCCCTTTTTCTGGTCCCATTTAGAGGACAGCGGCCAACTTTTAATCATCAAATTTTTTTTTCAAAAAACTTGAATTGGAAAAGGATGTAATAATCATAATGGTCATACTAGTTGTAAAGGATCATTTTATTTAAGTCTCGATTTCGATTTTTTGTATGATTTATAAGACGAGAGATGACGGTCTCTTATTATATAATCTTATATAGTTAAAGAGTACTAAAGTTACATCTTATTTCAATGAATCATAAATCATCATATTATTTGTCAACTACTGCATTAAAGAGTGTTTGAGATAGTCGTTAGGGAAATCCAAAGTTTATTAATCTAAGTAGTAGACATAAATCATAATGTTTGCCTGATACTAATTAATAATAACTATATGGCATCACCTTTTTCATGTATAAGATGCAAAATGTTTTGATTTAATTGGGTGCAATTAATTTTAATGATAAGGAGAGCATGGTGGGAAATCATGAATAAAGTTTAATCATTGTCCCAAACTTTTGAATTGAATTTTTCACATTTAACATGGTAATACCTGATTTCAGTTTTTTTGTAATGATGAATACTTAATGCATGTGGGGGGACCTTTAATAAATGATTTCTTTTTTTTTGTCTTGTTATAGTGTAGAATGGGATGGATTCAAATAGAAAAGGCTAATTTAGTAGCCCAATATGCCTTCATGTTTTTTGAGTTTTATTTAGGTAGTTGAGAGTACATGAGGTTAAATAGCTCCATTTGTTTGCCATTAATTTTATTTATATTGCAATACTATATAAGCTCTTGATCTTTTCTTATTTATTCAAATATCCCTATCTTATTATTTGTAGCCAGATAACTTATGGTATTGACGAAATAATGATACGTTTGTTACATGACTTTAACGGTTGTTTGGTTCTTGACCAACTAGCATTTTCTGTACACATGGATATTGATGTGAATTTTTTTTACATAACAAAATTAGTTAAATGAGGTGTTTTATCTTTTAAGTATGATCATTTCAATTAATCAATTTTGTCATATTAAAAAAACCGTACCATCTTTTATAATTGCGAAAAATGTGAGTCGATCATGAGCGTACTTATGATTGTGAAGGTCACATGTGTTGTGTGACATTGTTTTGTAATACAAAGCATTGAGTCGAACTCTTTTTTAATGTCAAGGTAATGACTTCTCAAGCAGAATAGAAGAATAAAAGTCATAAAATATAAATTTGTTTTTAGATGTAATAAAAAGATACAAATTTTTAAAAAAAGTTTTGAAATAATTATGAGATTTATTTAGCATTCTAACATTGTCCTTATTTTTACAATTTAAGAGACATAAAATTTCTTGACCATTATTTTATATATCATCAATAGAGTTTTATAAATGAAATTAAAATATTAACTTTTTTTTAAAATATCATCTAATAAAATATGTGACAACTCTCTAATCTCGTCGATGAAGTTTAAAACGACCCCGATCAAGTATCGGAAAATTTTCCAAATAATAAATTGATCTAGCATTACTTGATTGGGAAGAAACACACATTGATGTTGGCAGTTAAATACCGGAAAAACAAAACATATGATCGGTCCTTTCCCTGCAAAAATTCCTACAACTACCAGTTTAGGGCAACCTTCAGATTTTGGTTTGGTCCGTTACAAATGGCGTATCCGTAATTCCCCGCGAAATATAGGGTCGATTGCTGTACTACTTTTCCTCGTTACAAGACCAAGCTTCCCCACCCATACCATGTACCACCTCAAAAGCATCACTGACAATGACTACGTGTCTGCCACGTAGGATTTTCATCCACCTGTTAGATTTCTCCACGTTGCCTCATCTTCCTTTCATTAAATTGCCCCCACCCACTACAGGGGCCCACTATCCTCTCTTTCCCGTTATTTAATTAAAAAAAACTAAAAAATAAATAAATAAATTTCTTTTTATTAATTACGAACAAAGCCATTCTTCTTCTGTTCCTCACTTCTCTTTCTCTCTCTCTCTCTCTCTCTTACCAAAAAACAGAACAAAGCCAAAGCCTTTCTTACTCTTACTCTCTCCTCTCTCTCCACGACTCTTCCGTTTTTCCGGAGACTCTAACCGGAACTGCACCACCGGTGGAGCTCTCAGTAATGGGTTTTCCTTGAAATGTTTGAAACTTGAAAGAAACCAAACATTTTTCCCTCTACCTTTCAGTTAATAGTTCTCAGATTTAGTTTTCAAAAAACTCCATTCTCTCTTGTTCTTAAACCTCAAAAATCTTAGCTTTTTGAAGAGTGTTTCTTGTTCCCCTCCCATATTTCTCCTCTGGGTTCCTTTTTGTTCCCTACTGCTTTACTTTGCCAAAAGAATCTCCTTGTTTTAAGCCACATTTTTGGCTTCTCCAACTTTCTTTCTTTGCAACTGTCAACCTTTTGTTCTGTGAAGCTAAATGAAAATGGAGTTTTTGAAATGCTGAATAGGAAGAAGAAGATGAAGGTGAAAAGTCTTTTAACTTTACTTCTATTTTGGCTGGTTCTTTTGGTTGCTGCTTCTTTTCCAGTGAGATCTTTGAGCCCATCTTTGAACGATGACGTTTTGGGGCTAATAGTCTTCAAAGCAGACATTCTAGATCCAAACCAAAAGCTTTTATCTTGGAATGAAGATGATGACACTCCTTGTAACTGGTTTGGTGTCAAATGTAACCCAAGGTTGAACCGGGTTACTGAGCTCAACCTTGACGGGTTCTCTCTTTCGGGTCGGATCGGCCGTGGCCTTTTGCAGTTGGAGTTCTTAAGGAAACTTTCTTTAGCAAAGAACAATCTCACTGGAAGTATAAGCCCCAACTTGGCAAAGCTTGAAAGTCTCAGAATCATTGACTTGAGTGAGAATTCTCTTTCAGGTTCTATTCCTGATGATTTTTTTAAACAATGTGGGTCTGTGAGGTCCATTTCTTTAGCTAACAACCGGTTTTCGGGTAAGATTCCTGGGAGTTTAGGCTCTTGTGCTACTCTCGCTGCTATTAACTTGTCCAGGAATCAGTTTTCAGGGTCATTGCCTGGTGGGATTTGGGCTTTGAGTGGTTTAAGGTCATTGGATTTGTCTGAAAACTTGTTAGAAGGAGAGATTCCAAAAGGGATTGAGGCTTTGAATAATTTGAGATCCATTAATTTGGGTAAGAATAGGTTCTCTGGGCAGGTTCCTGATGGGGTTGGAAGTTGTTTGTTGTTGAGATCGATTGATCTTAGCATGAATTTGCTTTCTGGGTCAGTTCCACAGACAATGCGGAAGCTTAGCTTGTGTAGTTATTTGAATTTGAGTATGAATTCGTTTGTTGGTGAGGTTCCTGAATGGATAGGAGAAATGAAAAGTCTTGAGACTTTGGATTTCTCTATGAATAAGTTTTCTGGTCAGGTTCCTAATTCTATAGGAAATCTTAAGTTTTTGAAGGTGTTAAATTTCTCTGCTAACGGTTTAACTGGAAGCTTGCCTGCATCTATGGGAAACAATGTGAATCTTTTGGCATTGGATTTTAGCCAAAATTTGATGACTGGTGACCTTCCTGCGTGGATTTTCAAATCAGGTTTGAATCAAGTTTCACTTTCGGAGAAAAAGCTTGGTGCAAATGTGGATAATCCCATTTCAACTTCACCAGGAACCTCCCTTCAAAAGATTCAAGTCTTGGATTTATCTCACAATTCGTTTTCTGGGGAAATAACATCTGATGTTGGGGCTTTAAGCGGCTTGCAGCTCTTGAATCTGTCAAGGAACTCCATCATTGGGCGTATTCCAGGAACTGTTGGAGAGTTGAAGGCGTTGGCTGTTCTTGATTTGAGTCAAAATCAGCTTAATGGAAGCATTCCTATGGAAATTGGAGGAGCTTACTCCTTGAAGGATCTGAGGCTCAATGAGAATTTTCTAGAAGGGAAAATTCCTATGTCAATCGAGAATTGTACTTTGCTAATGTCTTTGTAAGTTTCTCCTTGTCTTTAATATGATTTGTGCTTTTTAACTTCTCTTTCAATTTTAGGTAGGCTGTCTGCATTGATCTACATGTAGTTAGGTCAATTTGTAGTTTTTTTAATGCTCAGAGTGTGTTATTATACTCAATTAGTACCTTGATATTTTGATAACTTAATTTATAGTCATAGAGTTACCTTCAAAGCGAAGATGAGTTTTGGTGGGTAAGCTTTGATCTATTTGCTCAAAGGTTTTATGAGTTCTGGATTATGTTTCTTCGACATAATTAATTTAAATTTGAAATCTCCATTTTTGTGGTCTGGTTTTCTGTTGCACTGGTATTTTATTGGTGTTTGATATAAAAAACATGTGGAAAGCTTTTCCTGCAATGATGCGTTGATGTGTCATACATTCTCTCGATCGCACATCTGTGTGGAAAATTTGGTTGCTGCACGTGTCTGTTGGGTCTTCTTTCCTTTTGGACTGTTCATATATGTGATTGTAGAGTTATATGCTACTTAAGAACTAATTAAGTTTGAATTTGTTGACATCAGGGCTTCAGAAACATATTTACCTCTAAATCTAGAAACAGGAGAATGTCCAAATTTGTTGTCGTTGAATGCTTTAGTATTCAGCTGTCAATTTTACATCAGATTCAATATTGCTGAAAGGACGTGGTACATCATTCTAACTTTCTTTTCCATTTTCTTTTGTTGTTGAATTGTGTAGGATCATATCTCAAAACAACCTGAGTGGCACGATACCTGCAGCAATTGGAAAACTGAGCAACCTACAAAATGTGGATTTGTCTGTCAACGGCCTTGTAGGAACCTTACCCAAGCAATTGGCCAATCTTCCCAACCTCTTGTCCTTCAACATTTCTCACAACAATTTACAAGGAGAACTGCCTGCTGGTGGATTTTTTAACACCATATCACCCACAGCTGTCTCTGGCAATCCCTCACTTTGTGGATCTGCGGTTAACAAATCTTGCCCTGCTGTTCTCCCTAAACCCATTGTCCTAAATCCTAACTCCTCTTCTGACTCCATTTCTGGTGATTTACCTCCAAATGTTGGTCACAAAAGGATAATTCTCAGTATCTCTGCCCTGATTGCTATTGGTGCAGCTGCGGTCATTGTTGTTGGAGTGATTGCCATCACTGTCCTTAATCTACGTGTCAGGTCATCAACATCCCGGTCTGCTGCAGCCCTCACTTTATATGCTGGGGACGACTTTAGCCGTTCCCCGACTACAGATGCCAATTCTGGCAAACTTGTCATGTTTTCTGGTGAGCCTGACTTTAGTACAGGAGCACATGCTCTGCTTAACAAGGATTGTGAGCTTGGGCGTGGTGGGTTTGGAGCAGTGTATCGAACAGTTTTGCGAGATGGGCGCTCGGTGGCAATCAAGAAGCTCACTGTCTCAAGTCTTGTCAAGTCACAAGAAGAATTTGAAAGGGAAGTTAAAAAACTAGGGAAAATAAGGCACCCTAATCTTGTGGCTCTTGAAGGCTATTACTGGACTCCCTCGCTGCAGCTTCTCATTTATGAATTTGTGTCTGGTGGAAGTTTGTACAAACATCTCCATGAAGGATCAGGTGGAAATTATCTTTCGTGGAATGACAGGTTCAGTATCATTCTAGGGACAGCGAAAAGTTTGGCTCACTTGCACCAATCAAACATTATTCATTACAATATAAAGTCAAGCAATGTCCTTATTGATGGCTCAGGTGAACCTAAAGTGGGAGATTTTGGCCTAGCAAGGTTGTTGCCTATGCTAGACCGCTATGTTTTAAGCAGCAAGATTCAGAGTGCTCTCGGCTACATGGCACCTGAGTTTGCCTGCCGAACAGTGAAAATTACTGAGAAATGTGATGTGTATGGATTTGGCATTTTGATTTTGGAAGTGGTTACTGGGAAGAGGCCTGTTGAGTACATGGAAGATGATGTGGTGGTGCTTTGTGACATGGTCCGAGGAGCACTGGAAGAAGGCAGGGTGGACGAATGTGTTGATGGAAGGCTGCAAGGAAAATTCCCAGCCGAGGAGGCAATTCCAGTGATGAAACTAGGCTTGATCTGCACGTCACAAGTACCATCAAATCGGCCAGATATGGGAGAAGTAGTTAATATATTGGAATTGATCAGATGCCCCTCAGAAGGCCAAGAGGATATGGGATGAGTTTTAACTAATACTTTAAGGAATTGAAAGATTTATAAGGGGTTATCCGGCGAAGAAGAATCCGGTTTGTTCATTCGATCAAAGAGAAGAAATATTTGTTTGTTGGAATCGTTTTTTTCCCTTTTGTTGTATTGTTTCTTCACTTTTTGATTTTCCAGTTCACCTTTGTGATTTCTTCTCTATGTTATAGTTAGGTTGCCGGATTCTTTTTCACCGGGTTCCATTTTGGGACCCCTTTGGATATTGTTACCAAGTTACTAATCTGCAGTCTTTTGCAATTTTTGTTCCCTTGGCATTGTTTCATATGATGAACTGATAGTATCATTAGGTTCTATATGATAGCCAGTAACCAAATTGAGCTGGGAACTGAGCTCTGTTCCATTGCACAACAGAAGGCATTCTTTACATCTTTTGGAGGTTTACTTGTCCATGGCTAATTGTTTTGATATAATTGGTCTTTAAAACGATGATCTTCTATAATTCCCAGAATAGCCTGGTAGTGGTTTTGATATTGTAGTCTAGGGCAAATCTGAATTTTCATGGCTTCATAAAAAATGCTAGTTCCACATACCAAAGTCATGTGTTTTCAATGATAGCAAATGGTGAAGACATGGAAAACACATATGTTACAAGTCAAAAGTGACTTAAAGAGTCTGAAGACTGCCAGAGATTCTCAGCACCCACTCTGAGGCAATTTTATCGTTAGTGCTGAATAGAATAATGCAAAAGTTGAAAAAGTAGGATTAAAGAAGGAAAAGAGTTAGTAGTGCCTTTAAGATAACGATGTTGAAGGTGTGGAAATAGAATATCATATTATGATTCCTGTCGGAATAGAAGTTCTCCTTTCATGTTTTGCCAACCATGTGTAAATATAGGTTCAAAAACCCACTCTTTCTTTTTTGTTTAGTCTTTGTTAGCTCTCTTTATTTCCATCCTGTCACATGGATTGCTCTTCTCTTTCCCACTGTTCATTGCCATGAGAGGATCTTTAATGAATGTGATGCTACCCTTTAACTTATTATGTTTCACAAGATTCGTGCAGTTGGAAAGTGGAGGGTTGACAGAGGGACAAGTTAAAGCATTTTTGTAGTTTACCCACAGTTTCTTGTTCTGTAAAAAAGAACATTTCACCTTGTGGAAGAAAAAAAAAACCGCCTTCTTCTTGGAGTTGGAGGTGGGGAGTCAAAGAATATAAATACCCATAACCATGTGCATACAAAGCAATGAGTTGTGTACCTAGGGCAGTCAGCCAAAAGTTATGAAAATAAAATGGTTGTTGGGCCCAAGATAGCCAAATTGATTGGAATTGTCATAATCAACTAAGCCACATGGGTGCTCTTATCTTAACATAAATCTCAATTTTTTCTGTAAAAATGGAATATCCAAATCCTCTTCATCCCTGGAAATGACAGAAAGAAAGTACCTACTTTTATTCTTTATTTTTTGGGGTAGTACTTTAAAGTGCTTAAGCATAGTATTTGTTGCTAATGTTTTTATATATATTTAATCTCCATATATCATCCCACCAGCTTATCATTGATTTGATCAACTTGTAGTGGGGCAACATGGAGTTTTAGAATAGCTACATGATTAAACACATAGGCACAATGCTGCTGTCTCAGGCATCAGATTTGAAAATCAAATTAAGCCCTTAGGCTAGTTCCTGTAGCTTTTTGTTTTGAAAGTGAAATAAACTTCTTCTTTTTCCTTCTTTTTGTTCTCCCAAAACTTGCTTGCCAACTTTTGCGGCTTAGGGATAGGGGTATCACTGAGGCAAACAGTTGTAAGTTGAGGATAAAGTGTTTGCTCATTAGGATATGGAAAATCCTTGCTTTTTATTGAGTGGCTAAAATGAAAACTACTTCTCAACTTTTTTGCCAAGAACATAGAGCAGTGGGGATGGTTTTGGAGTTTATGATGTTGGGTTGGTGCCCGGAGAGGCCAATGCACCCCTCCCAACAGATACCCACTCGATGCAGTCATGCAGATTATTAATATCAGCCATTGAGCAAGCTTGGCATTTTTATTTTCTACTTTCCAGGAGAAAATATTGGAGCTTGAGCAGAGTTGGCCCAAAGGCCTAAAGCAAGTTCAATGATTCAGCAAAGATCAACATTCTCATAAACCAAGGGTGGGGGGTAAAATTTTGGTTTGAATTCTTGTTCTCTTTCTGTCAAAAGCTGCATCCTCAGATGTGATCAAGAAAGTTAAAATCTTGTTATCAGCAAACAGCATAAATCACTGTGGGGAGCTGGTTTGTTGTTCAGTTAAAACAATCTGCTTGGACAATAATCATTGTGGGACAAAAGACTATTGTTTTGTTCCACAAATCTTGGCTTTTTCCACTTTTTCTAGAATCAAATTCAAGGCAGTAAAATGAAAACAAAAACAAAAAAAAAAAGTCATATCACAGCTTCTTTGAAGAGTTAATCAAAGTATACATCAAAGGAAAAGATTGAATAGCAACTGAATAACTTCTTTTTTAAAAAAGCATCAGACTTTGATTTAAAAGACCAAAGTTGTTTTCATTAGTCCACTTCAAAGCCTGCTGAAATAAACACACAAGTGTGACACAAGGAATACTCACTTTCTTATATCTAATTCTTAAAATATCAAAGTAGGTGTTGTCCTTCTCATGGTTATCATTTTCGTGATAAGTCCATTATCCTTACACTTTATCTTGACGTATAGATATAACAAAGACGTCTCCATTTATTGCTAAATATAACAAGTTCTCAGTCTTTTCTTTAATCATCCCAATCATTTTCTCATCCATCACTCATGGTAGACCTATAAACTAGAAGCAAACCCATTAGGTGACCCATTTTTCCCCCAGTTTGGCGTTTCATGTGGTGGCTTTTCCCATATGGGCCTGATCTCATTCCAATCAGCCAATCTCTTCTCAACTTTACAGCTGGTTCCAGTGTTTCAGGATTGTTTGATTAGCCTAAGCTGAGTCAGGCTTGCCCCATTACAAGCTCCTGCTGTGGGCCGGATGCCCATTACAAACTGTTCCTTCTTTCCCAGCATTGTCAATAGGAAATTAGAATTGCCACGTCAGAACCCCAGAGGGCTCAAAAAAAAAAAAAGTTCCTCCATTGCTAACTCAGTAAGAACTGTAGGGTTTAAGGGTTTAGGGGCCTTGAGGAGATTAACAAAGCAGAACACTTGAAGACTATCTGGTAAGCAATTTCTACATCAACTAAACCCCAATATTTTCCACCTGATAATTTCAATGCTTCATCGTTTAAGTCGTAGATTTTGCCCTAGAAATCTCTACATCACTCTGACACTAAACCCTAGCTCTTCAAGAAAAGTTAATTCTAGCAAAAATGGAATCGATAAGTGTTCCATTACCTTCAGTTTTTTCAGCTCGTCAATGGGTATCGATCAAATTTCCCCCTTTGTTCCTTTATTGAAAACCCCCAAATTTGTTACAAACCCTACTTTTGTTAGAAGTTACTGTTCTCGTGAGTGGACCGAGGATATAGAGTACTTAGATGAATCGGGGACTGTTATATACTCCGGTAAAGGTATTCGGTCTGTTGAGCCGGGGCTTGATGATCATGTCATGGTGGGTGGGTTAAAGAAGCCAATTATGAATGCCTCAGCAGTTGCTAAGATTGTTGAGGTTGTTAAGAGGTGGAAATGGGGACCAGAATTAGAGAGCCAATTGGATAAACTACAGTTTATGCCTAAAATGATTCATGTAACTCAAGCCATGAAGGTTGTTAAAGATAGTGATGCATCATTGAGTTTGTTTAGATGGGCTAAGAGACAATCTTGGTATGTTCCGAGTGATGAGTGCTATGACATATTGTTTGATGGGTTAAATCAAAGTAGAGATTTTGATGCGATTCAGTCACTGTTTGAGGAGATGGTTCAAGAGTCTAGTGATAATGGTGTTTCCTTGTTTACTGCATATAATAGGGTGATTCAGTATTTAGCTAAAGCTGATAAATTGGAGGTGTCATTTTGTTGTTTCAAGAAGGCTCAGGAGTATGGTTGTAAAATTGATACACAAACGTACAATGCTCTTATGATCTTATTCTTGAATAAAAGTTTGCCTTATAAGGCATTTGAGATATATGAGAGCATGCAAGCGGCAGGATGTTTGTTGGATGGATCAACCTATGAGTTGATAATACCTAGCTTAGCAAAATCAGGACGTCTTGATGCAGCTTTTAAGCTCTTCCAAGAGATGAAAGAAAGGAAGTTTCAGCCAAGCTTTAGCATCTTTACCTCACTTGTTGATTCAATGGGGAAAGCTGGGAGACTGGACACATCAATGAAAATCTACATGGAAATGCAGGGATCTGGGCTACGGCCATCTGCTACTATGTTTGTTTCTTTGATTGAGTCCTATGCAAAGGCTGGGAGGCTAGATACTTCGCTTCGGCTTTGGAATGAGATGAAGAATGCTGGTTTTAGGCCAAATTTTGGCTTATACACCATGATAATTGAGTCTCATGCAAAATCAGGAAAGCTTGAAACAGCAACCTCTATTTTTAAAGACATGGAGAAAGCTGGATTTCTACCCACTCCATCTACCTACTCATGTCTTTTGGAAATGCATGCAGCCTCTGGACAGGTGGATTCTGCAATGAAGCTTTATAACTCAATGATAAATGCAGGCTTGAGGCCTGGATTGAGCACGTATACTGCCCTTTTAACACTATTGGCTAATAAGAAACTTGTGGATGTTGCAGCAAAAATATTACTTGAAATGAAGTCCATGGGATTTTCTGTTGATGTGAGTGCTAGTGATGTTCTAATGGTTTATATTAAGGATGGTTCCATTGAGCTTGCCTTGAAGTGGTTAAGGTTTATGGGTTCATCAGGGATTAGAACAAATAATTTCATAGTTAGGCAGTTGTTTGAATCATGTATGAAGAGTGGTTTATATGAGTCAGCAAAGCCTCTCCTTGAAACCTATGTGAGCTCCGCTGCAAAGGTGGATCTAGTTCTTTACACATCAATTCTTGCCTATCTGGTACGATGCCAGGAAGAGCACAATGAGAGACATTTGATGGAAATCCTTGGTGCTACAAAGCACAAGGCTCATGCTTTTATGTGTGGACTCTTTACCGGCCCCGAACAGAGAAAACAACCAGTCTTATCATTTGTGAGAGAATTTTTTCAAGGTATTGATTATGAGTTGGAAGAGGGGGCTGCAAGGTACTTTGTCAATGTTCTCCTCAATTACCTTGTTCTCATGGGACAGATAAACAGAGCTCGCTGTGTTTGGAAAGTCGCCTATGAGAATAAGCTTTTCCCAAAGGCAATAGTTTTTGATCAGCATATTGCTTGGTCTCTTGATGTTAGAAACTTGTCAGTGGGAGCTGCTCTTATAGCTGTCGCGCACACCCTCCACAGATTTAGGAAGCGAATGTTGTATTATGGAGTTATCCCTAGGCGCATCAAATTGGTTACAGGACCCACTCTGAAGATTGTGGTTGCACAGATGCTGAGCTCTGTAGAATCCCCATTTGAAGTAAGTAAGGTTGTTTTAAGGGCACCCGGGGACTCTGTGATGGACTGGTTTAAAAAGCCAATTGTTCAGCAATTCCTTTTGAATGAGATTCCATCAAGGGCTGACATCCTCATGCACAAGCTGAATATACTTTTTCCCAGTTCTGCACCTGAAATTAGATCATTGTCCCCGCCTAAACCTCTCATTGCAGGGAAGGCAATGTAACCATGTATGAAATTTAGCTGGGAGTGCAGAGGCTACCTATGTGTGAAGCCTGATTGTAAGGTGCTGGTTTATTTTCATCCTCATTCTTTTTCTCTTTTTTTTTTTTTTAAATTTATAAATTCAGTTTAACATATCGTCCAAAGAGGAATAAGATGTTTATAGTCTTTGGTCATAGCCTGATATCCTTATTAATACAAGAGGTTTTTTGGTTTGAGTTCAAATTCTTGTTTATGAACTTTCTATCAAAAGCTGCATCCTCAATTGTGATAAGAGTGAGAAACTTGTTAGCAACAGACATCTTCAAGTTTGCATTGAGAGCTGGTTTGCTGTTGAACAAAGTTTTATAGACCAAAATTGTTTTCATTGCTTCTAACTTAAACAGTAGACACAAGGAACACTTGAATTTTTCATTCCCCGTGAGAGAAAAAAGGCGGTACTGATATCTAATTTTTTGTTCTACAACACTTTTCATTTTCCCCTGTTGCTGATTCTCATCCTAATCATCCCAAGTATTTGTCTCACCATCTCTTTTGGGTGGCCTGGAAGTAAGGATGTTACCTGATCCATTTGCCATTTGATGTCCTATTGCTGTGTCTGACTTTAACTCATCCCAGTCACCATCCCATTCTTGTTCCCAACCCCCAAATGTTCGCACATTGTTAGCTGAAGGTGAATCAGGTTGCTGCCCCATTTCAAGCTCCTGATATGGGATTCCATCGCCCTGCTGTCCCCTGCTCCCCCGCTTGTAGCAGGCCCAGGTACTACCAAAGATCAGACCTGTTAGAAGCAGTAAGTAAGCTCCATTGATACGGGTTATGTGTGTGGCAAAAGGGATATAATCGAAGATGCCACCACTTGATGCTGGTGATCTTATGCGAATTACACACTTCAACTCTCCAGCATCTAATAGTATGGATGAATTTCCTCCAAGATTTGCTGAAACATTAACCTACAACAACAAAAGCAGCAGTATGACTGATTGAAAATAAAAGGTTCAAATCAAATCAATGACCCAATGTTTTGAACTTGCTTTTGAGTAGTTCCATATTTGCAGCAGTACAACTGAATGAAGCTTTCACTTCTAAATCATTTCTGTTACGAGTCGGATATTTGATTCAATGATAAAGTGCATATATGATATGCTCAAAGCATTTAGCCATCTTTCTCTAAAATAGAACACTTCAGATATTTTTCAACACGTTTCTTCCTAATTTAACATCTTTCATCCAAACCTTTTCCAACCAAAAATGAAGTTCTTTTTCCCCTGTCATACAAAAAAAGAGTTCGAGGAAAAGCAACAGAAGCCATAGAAATGAAACCTTATTTATTTTGTGTGCTGCTATTGGGATGTTCTTGATGAGAAGCTTAGCATGTGAGACAGTGACTTTCACTTCTAGGGGTTTCTCACCATCATTCCTGACAAGTAGTAATAATTCCTTTGAAGCTACATGCAAAAAACAAAGAAATATTACTTCAGCATTTCCCTCACATAAAGAAAGCCAATTCTTCCAAATTTCCCCATGACAGCATCAAGCAAGTAGCCAATTCTTCCAAATTTCCCCATGACAGCATCAAGCAAGTAGAAGGAAAGTTACCCAGTAAGCAATTCATAGCAAAAGGGCAAGAGCGCAGTCCATATATTATTTCTCACAAGGGCAAGAGTTGACGCCAGTTTAAATAAAATTTATCATTTTCCATTTTTCTCAAGACTAGAGGTGAAAATTAAACTGAAAATAATCGAATTATTCGATTATTTCGATCAATTTTTAATATCTAAATATTATTATTATTAACAATAATAAATGTAATTAAACCGATCAGATATAAATTGATTTCGATTATTTCAATGTTAAAATATAAATCGGTCGGTTTGATTATTTACGAGAATTTATTAATTTGATTTTTTTTTGAAATTTTAAGTTCAATCCGATGAAATCGATTGAAATTAAAGGTTCAAGCTTCAAATACTAGTAATATGTTGGAAGAACGACGTTCACGATTTTACCTGAATAATAAAATAAAACAAACTTAGAATTAATCATTTGTTCATATTTAATCAATTACGACGGCGATTTTCTAAACTTACCGGATGACGAAGGATCAATGCACGCCGCTAAACTACGGTTACGGCAACTCTCTGAAAAAAGCCAACACCCCGCATCACTTGGCCCGGGAGCCGGTGACCGCGACGGCAACGGAGACGGCGACGGAGAAGGCTTAAAAAAGGGAAAAAAGCAGCCAAATTTTCATTATGCTCTTGCAAAATAGAAAAAAAAAGAAAATTAAAAAAAATACCAGCGGAGATACAGAATCCGGAGATGGAACACGGGATTGACGAGAGAGCGTAAGAAGAGTGAAAAAGAAGAAGAAAAAAGTTGAAAGGATTTTCTTGGAATCCATTTTACTTCCAAGTCTTTGATCTCTCTGAGCCCTAAACCTCTCCCCTTTAAGTCTCCATTTACAAGAATTTCCATTTGTTCGTTTCTTCTAAGGTCAAATCCAAAGCTTGGGGTGGAATTTTCTCTTGACTTCTTCTTCTTCTTCTTCGATGGCTCCGCTGGCTTTTCCGTTGACCCTTTGTCTTCTTTTACACGCTGGGCAGACTCGTTTGTTAGCCACGTGGCAGAATCTTAGACTGTTTTTTGCTAAATTCCCGGTCCCACTCCCGAAATATTGGAGATTGTAAAACGACATCGTTTTTCATGGAATCTATGTATAATGTTGCCCGTACGACGGTGAGAGCGTGCCAACCAAGCTATGAGATGCGAGGGCCCCGGACAGGAACTCCTGGAACGACGTCGTTTGCTTCATAGGTTTTTTCTGAGTTTTGTTTTGGTGGACTCGACATGACGTCGTTTTGGTTTCTGATTCGGATTCCGTTCCTTCTTCTCCTTCCCCCAAGAATGTGAACTGTGAAGGAAAAATCTAAAACCCTACGGCTCGTGCTCTTTGGTAAATCCCCGAAATTTGATTCCTCAATTTGTCAATTTTACCCCTGAAAAGATGCAAAATTACCCTTAACCAGCCATGTCCTCCGAGGAAATCTCCCTCCAGAACGGACTCAACGTCTTCCAAGACGACCCGTTACGGGCCTTCAATTGCGGACCCACCTCCACCGCGACCACCACCACCCGACCGGGCCCTAAAACCCGAGAACTCACCGGCTTCATCGACGACAAGATGTTCTCCTTCCCCCCTTCTCAACCTCCTGATTTTCGCTCCTCCAACATCTACGCGGCCGCCGCCGCTGCTGCCGCCGCTTCCGCAGACCGCCGAGACCCGCCCACGCATCACCATCGAAATTGGGGGAGCAGCGCCGGAGGTGGTTCCACGCACAGCGGCGACGACGAATCCGACGGAGACGATGTCGACGACGAGGAAGACGAGGATGACGATGTCGATGACGATGAAGGAGGAGATGGCGACGAAACTGCTAATAATAATAACAGTAGTGATATTAATATAAATAATCATAAAAATAAAATTAATAGTGGAAATGAGACTGTAAATAATGCAGGAACTACAAATCCCGAAAAAATGGGAAATGGAAAAGCAAAGCATTCCTTTGGTAAGTTTTCTGTTATTTCTGTTATGTTTTATTTAGTTTTAAAGTTTAGAAATTTTATTGATTTTTTAAAAAAATTATTATTGGAAAGTGGGAGAGAGCTGCAGGGAGTTGGTAGTGAAGGAAGGAGGGAGTGGTCTGGGGCAAGGGGTGAGAGAGAGTAACAGTAACAATAATTATCAGAATGCGGTGACGATTGCGGATCCGGATGGGGATATTTATTACACACAGTATTTGCAAGGTGGAGAAGGGTCTGGTGGTAGTGGTGGTGGTGGTGGGCAGAAGGATATTGTGGTGGAGAATGGTGGTAGTGGATGTGGGTTTAGTGGGAGGAAAGATGTTTCCTTTTCGAGTGAGTCCGGTGAGTCCTTGCGGGCCATTTTGTCCGATCCTGTCACGTAAGTATCTTTAAATGTTGATGAAAAATCAGTGCTTTTGTTTGATTTCTACTCCCTGATGTTGAATTTGGTGATATTTTCAGTAGGGTACGGTCGTGATATTATAGTTGTTTAATGACCATTCGGTTTTATGTATTAATATGTAATGCTGAGCTAGTTCATATAGTAGTGAATTCTTCAAGTTCCTTGACTAGTGAGCTTCAACTGAGATTTTGAGATGCGGGAAAGTTGATAGTAGTTGTATAAGTTACTGTGCAGCAAGTTGTATGTGCAAGGCTATGGAACAAGTAGGACTGTGGAGAAATATGCTTTCTTTTATCTGAGATCATTTAAAAATTTTTTTTAATGCTAAAAGATTAGATCCCATTCTCGCACTTTTAACTGGTCTGTTGATGTTTGTCACTTCTTATCAAGGAATAGTTTTACTTACAGAAAGAAGGGGAAAAGAATAGTTGGACTTATGTTTTTACTGTTTGCTTGCCTTCTGAAAAATTCAGGGGAACTCTCATGGATGATGCAATGATATTACCTTGTGGACATTCCTTTGGTGCTGCTGGAATACAGCATGTTCTTAGACTGGTGAGTTCTTGGTGAAACCTTTTTATCATATTTGGTCCTTATTATGATGCTTAGTGCTTGATGAAGTTTGTGGTATGCTTTGAAGAATGATTTTGATTGGCCAAGGAATGGTTTGAATCACTACAAATGATGGGTTTGACTCCAACATTGGCTATTTATATATGTGTTCTATGTTGTCACAGATGCACATAGCTTTAGTTATATAATGAAATTGATTACATTCTTTCCGATTCTGTGAACTAGTTGTACCTCCACGTGAGCGCATTTGGCTAAGATTGGTGCATTTGATACTCTGATATAAGATGAGTTATGGCTTTTGGTCCAGGCCATGTTTGAAGTATTGCTTCCTGGCTGCACTATAAATCATGGGTGTGATTAATCTGTACAATTTTCAATCTTTGTATTCTTTATTTACTGGTTGAGTTCCACCATTTTAGCTGAACGCCCATGCCAAGCCATAATATGTAAGTCTGCCATCTCAGTCTGACAATCAGCTCTAAAGCAATCTAGCATGAAAAATATTTGGCTCGGCATATTGGTACAATTTGAGATTGCTTACCTCTTTACAGTGGTTATATTCTTGGTGAGACACTGCTTTTTACCATTTTGAAACAAATAATATGAGGAGCCTGTATATAAGTGTGCATCATTGTGCCAAACTTGTGCTTATTGTCTGATTTTGTTGTCAGGGTGATTGTTATCTTTCAGAAAAAATTGAACTTATAGTCTTTTCACCAGTATAATAATTGTACCTCCCTGTGTACCCATATCTTTTTTCTCCCTGCAATCCTAGAAGTCATTCTTAAGCATTGTCTCTTGGGTGAATTGCTAGTCATGGTGTGAATCATTCTGTTTAACTTTTATTTGCTGGGTTTCACTCTATGGCATTGGACTGAAAAACATATTGGTGCTGTAGATGCTGTATAATGCATTGGCCTGAAGAATATCAAGAATGACCTTTCAATTTGATTTTTGTGATTGATTGTTGGCATCTGAAGTTTTCTCCTCTTTTATACTATTCTTAGTGAGGTCTTGTATATCTGATTTGATGAACTTTATTTTGAGGTGCCTTAGCATATTATTTTCATTAAATAACTGTTGAATGGTAATTTTTTTAATCGTATCATTTATCTTTTTTTCTGGATTATTTAACTAGCTTTTGGGTTGAAACTGCTTGGTCAGCCTACGCCCAGCCATTTGTTAACAATGGTTGTAACTGTATATTAATTGTGATATCATGAATGCATTGGCAGAAAGTTTGCTACACTTGTTCGCATTCAGTATCAGAGGAGTCGGTGGCTCCAAATCTTTGTAAGTAATATTCTTCTGTTTCAAAGGAAAATCTTTGTCCCCTTTAATTTTTGAATCTTGGTTATTTTTGTGAACTTTTACTCTAATTTGCACATATTTCTATGCAATGATGATATGCATAGACCAGTATCCTATTGGTGTTAGGCATCCCATCTTTGTGTGTCTTACACTGTTTCCCAGTTGCCATTTTGCAAGCTTCTATTTTTCTTGGACGTCTATTTTCATCCCTGTCTCACATGTATTACATGAAAAGGTTTGTCAAGATAACCTAGGATTTCTGGATGTGTAGTGATTGCGTACATTGATGTGGATGCTATTTGATATAATTCAGAGGAAGGGGCAAACACGTGGTGAAAATTATGAAGTTATAATTGGCAGGGCTATTATACAATTCAATAATGCACAAAGTATCCATGGGCTGTGCTATGTATACAAATTTTCTATTCTATGGACTTATTTATTTATTTTTGTTGATGTTCATGACGCAGCTCTCCGAGCTGCGGTGCAGGCATTTCGTCGGGAAGAAGAGTTACAGTTCTATCGCTCACCTAAAAGGAGGAGAGACAGATTTGACCAGGTTTCTCTTTTATCATACCTCATTTTGGTGTTGTTAGCTTTCTAAAGAACTATCTTTCAAAATTTGCTTGTAGCATTCTGTTAACCGTTTCCAGTTTTGCATGCACTTCAATTATCTTGCTTTATACTTGGCAACTTGCTGTTGCTGTTGCTGTTGCCCCTTCTGTTTTGTCATCCCTGACTCTTCCTTTTACTTGTCTGTTCTTGTAGGATAAGAGCAACTATGGTGACTCAAATATGATGGATCCTCCAAGGGGTAGAGGTGTCCAGTTTCCATTTGCTGTGACAGATCGGGTTATCATAAAGGTATTATATCTAGTGAAAATCCCATGTTTTCTTTTTTTTTGGTTTCTTTTAATGCCTGTTTTAGATAGTTGAATTCCGTGACTTGAGGTAAATTGATTCAGGGGAACAAGAGGACACCACAGCGCTTTGTTGGACGTGAGGCTGTTGTAACAACACAATGCTTGAATGGATGGTTAGGCACTATCATCTTTCTGCTCCCATCAACAATGGATTAAATAAACATGTTATTAATATAGGATTCTGCATTTATGTCTTGAAAATGCTGCATTGCCCTTTTCTTTTCTTTTTTTGGCTGGAGTCTCTCACTTTCTCTTAATGGTTGCAAAATCTTTGATCAACTCATATACCTCTGCCAAAGATAAAACTCTATTATGTGGATACTAGTGTATCAATTTGCATGGGATTATCAATTGGTTGGCAAAGTAGAGCATATGTGACATTGGCCTCGATTTCCATAACAGTAGTAGTTGGGAGTAGGCTTTGGATAGAGCATAACGGGAGCTATCCTGTTTTTGGGACTTGAGGTTGTATTATATATGTGGGTTGTTCATATGAAGAAAATGGACAGCACTGCAGACAGGGAATCACATTAGCAATTTGATCTCAGCCCCAGTCTGTCGAATTATCTTGTTAAGGCAAAATAAAATGATCCTTCTTGCTTATTACAATATCCATTTGCAGGTACGTTGTGAAGACATTGGACAATGCAGAGAGTGTTAAGTTGCAGTATCGGTCACTTGCCAAAGTTCCAGACGATCCATCCTCGAAGCCAATGGCAAGCAAGATGGGACCAAACTGGTTGTAGACCCGCAGTTCATAAGATGGTCAAGTGATACTTTGTTCCCCGTGTGCCACGGTTCGATATTTAATCTAACTTGAAATATTTCTCTGTATCATTATTATAGTGTTTCGTGAAAACCAAGATTTGTGGTACGAGCCTTGTAAATTATAGAAAAGCCTTGTCTCACATTGTAGCTTGAGGAACCTTTAATGTTACATGCAAGAGTTGAATATATGTAATCATTTTTGTTCCATATATCTGAGCAGATATCTTTGTATTTAACAAATAGCCAGTGTACAAATATGAATGCAATGCCATTGTTCTTCTGTCAAACTTGCTGCTAACTGTTGATTCTCTCTCTTTCTTTCACACCCTTGTGTGCTTGTATGTTTCAGAATGAGTATGTAATGTAGGTTGTCTTTGGGATATATGAGCTTGAACAAAGCTGTGATGGATAGTTGAATCTTCATCAAGACAGGGAAAGTAAGGTAAGTGTTAAGTGTCACGCCAAGCATTTTAAAGGAAGTAAATAAAATGTTTTAATTCTATATCCAATAAGTAGGAGAATATTAAGAAATCTATAAATGTGGATGTTGCACAGCTCAAAAGGTTAATCTTTTGAAAGGAGAGTAATGAATTTATGATAAAGTGGTATCAAAGTGGATTTAACTTGGATCCATTTTATGTCAAGTACCTTTAGAGGGAGGTAAGTAGGGTAGTTGACAACGACTCTAGCATTGGGTGAGAGAGAATGTCGTGTTAAACATTTTAGAGGAAGACAGTGATGAGAGCGTCGTTGGATCAATTGAGAGAGAATGTCATGTCAAGTGTTTCAGAAAAAGTAGATAAAGATGTTTTAATTTCACATTGGGCAGGTAGGGAAATTTTGAAAAGCTTATAACTGTGAATGCTGCATATTCTAATGAGTTAATTTTTTGAAAAGAGAGTAATGGTCCCGTGATATATATTGGTACGATCATTAAAAATATAAATTATTAATTTGAGTAATGCAAGATAATAGATTAGTCCTAAAGGATGTAAGTTCAGTGGTGATGAATCAATTTGCAACAACTTTTAGCTGCTTTAAGATCTATTTACACATTACCAGCCACAACAATCCTGGTAAGCCAGCTGCTTGGAATGCTTTCACCCAAGTCAATTTTCTTTCTGCAAAATGCCTTCATATTTCATTCCTGCTCCCCAAATCAATAGCATTGTGGACACTTCGAAAAATTGGCTCTCCAGTCGATTGCCAAGTGGCTTTAATTTTTGGGATAATTGAGGTATTATTAGATTGATTGTGGAGATTTGAGGGATTAAAATAGGTAGGTTGAGTTTTGCTCTATGTTGTTGGGCTTATGTATTGGCTAAAAATGTATTTGGTTAAAGAGTAAAGGTTTGGGCTGAAGGGGGAGGGGGAAAGAATGAATGGATCTGGGTTTCTACATTGGACCAATAGAGTGTTATGTTATTGGGTTTGAGGATAGAATTTGGATTTTAGGGGAGAAATTAAGGGGATATAATGATGGGTTTAATTTGATTTAGGGGGTGACACTTTTTTTCTTTTATGGGCAGTTGATATTGGGTTTTTTTGACTTTCAATAAAAACAATAATTTTATCATTATTTAAATTAGAAATACATATATATATTTAGAATAATAAATTCGACTGCAAAGCACAAGTTAAATTAAGAAGATAGTAATAATTTAAGAAACAATGATAATCAGTTTAAAATAATTATTTTTTTTAATTTTTGTTTTCAAATCCTTAATCAATAATATTTGGATATTTGGATAGACAAAAAGAAAAATACCCAATTTCTAGTCAACAAATTTTGATGTCTCGTTATTTACCACATGGTATTGACGTTATCAAGATGATATGTCAACAATGCTGTTGACTAACGGAAGTTAGTCAATGATTAGTGTGAGGGGATTATTTGATTCAAAATAAAAGTTTAGGTGTTTATTTGAATGCAATAAAAAGATAAGGGTAAAATTGACTTTCTTGGTATAGTTCGGGGGCTTATCTGCATATTTCGCTAAACCCAAATTACTCTACTTGTCCAAAAATTCAAATCTTACTTTTAAAACCTGTAGTGTTGCTTCTTCTTCTTGGTCTTTGGTTGCATTTTTTACTTTTCAAAATAACTCATCTAGGCTTTAATTGTAAGTAATTTTCAATTCAAATTAAGTTTTTAAAAAATACTTCGTTTTTAAATATGTTTTGTTTAATTTGATAGTTTGGGACCTAAACAGAATCTAGTTAATAAAAAATAGTATTACATGTCAAATAATATTTTAAAAATATGAGTTTTTTTATTTATTTTATAGATATATTGTTTGATTATTTGATTTTTGTATTTAATTTTATGTGGTTTGTGGATGCTTCTGATCAATGAATATAAATTTTTCAAATTGTTTGTTATTGAACTTGATAATTTGCTAATGAGAAATGAGTAGTAATTTTTAACAGATTTTTGGATAAATAAGTAATGAAAAAATATTTTAAAATACAAAAAATTGTCTCACAAAACTCAAGTTTTGGGCAACAACAAAATAATTCTACTAATGATGGTACTCAACAATCTTCTAAGCAAGTCATGTTGAATTTGATCTAAGTACTCTCTCGGCAATTCCTAGATTGAGGAAAATTTTTTCAAAAATTATTATTATTTTAGTAATAACATCACTCAGAAAAATTCTTGAGTTAGTCTCTGATCCTCTTTTTCCTTCTTCTTTTCAAGTGGTTTCATCTCTCTTAATCTAATACTAATTACTTGGTCTAATGATTTCCTATAATTGTTTTTTTTTTGAAAAACTAAGAACTTAAATAAATGACCTACTACTGAGACCAATTTCGAGAGAATGGAATTTCTTTCAATACAACAATGAATTGTCAAAGTTCTATTAATATTATATAAGACTAATTGCTATGTAGATATAATTTTCTGCAACTATTTTTTTTCCCGAAGAAATGGAGACTTGAATAAATGACCCATTGTTGATAAAAATTTCGAATATCAATGCAATATGGTTAATTGCCATACAAGACTAATCTTTATTCGTCTGCATGATTTTTTGTAACTATTTTTCTAAGACAATTGAAACTTGAATAAACAACTTCCGAGTGAGACAAATTTTTAGACAAAGGAATTCCTTTTAATATAACAATAAGTTATCAAAGCTCTACAATTCATTGTCATATAAGACTAATTACCTAGTCTATATGATTTTCTATACCTGTTTCCTCCCGAAAAAGTGATGACTTGAATAAGTGACATATTGGTAAGACGAATTTTGAGAAAAAAGGAATTCTTTTTAATATTACAATAAGTTTGAGAGTTTTTACCATTAATTGCAATACAAAACTAAAAAACCGATTTGTAGAATTTTTCGTAACTGTTTCCTTCCAAGAAAACAGGGACTTGAGTAAATGATCTACTATTGAGACAAATTTCAAGCAAAAAGAATTCGTTTTAATAAAACAATAAGTTATTAAAGTTCTAACATTTATTACAAAGACTAAATAATTGGTATATATGACTTTTTGTAATAGTATTTTTCAGAAGAAAATGAAACTTAGACAAATGACCTACTATTAAGACAAATTTCAATAAAAAGAGATTCCTTTCAGTATAACAATGAGTTATCCTTGAGAAAAAACACAATAAATTATTAAAGTTTTATTGTCAATTACCATTAATGACTAATTATAATTCAGCCTACATGATTTTTTATTCCTTTTTTATTAGATTTAGGTCAATTATATATATGTGTATGTATATATAGATACGTGCATGTAGAGATGTCAATAAGTACCTTACATAAATATATAATTTTTTGTAATAGTTTTTTTTTGAAGAAATGAAACATAAATAATTGACCTACTATTAAGTGTGTGTGTGTGTAGAGATGTCAATTCTTTTCTAATTTTGTACAAATGTATTGTGAATCTAGTCATTACACTGACATTTGGTGCATCCAATGTAAGTTGCTTTGACTTGAGTTGTATATGTCTACATTGTTTGCTCGTTATGATGCAAAAATGGATACTTAAGAAAAATTCTGCATCTGTTTTCATCAATGCAGGATCCCATAAAATCCACTTTGATAGATGCTAATTATGTAAGAAACATTTCTCCTTATGATGAAAATCCTGAAAAGGTAAATACTTATGTTGAAAAGTTTGTCCTAATACTCCAAATTCAGAGTATCTAGTGCCTAAATAAGGTATACAAGATTGATTACCTAGAAGAGCAATTAATGAAAAGAGACCTTTTTGATTATATAAACCTAGTTCCTGTTTCTTTTAATATAACAATAAGTTATCAAAGTTCTACAATTAATTGTCATATAAGACTAATTACTTGGTATATATGATTTTCTGCAACTGTTTCCTTTCTAAAATGTGAGGACTTGAATAAGTGACCTATTAAAACGAATTTCGAGAAAAAGGAATTCTTTCTTGAACTATAGTAAGTTTGACAGTTTTACCATTGATTGCAATGCAAAACTAATAAACCGGTCTGTATGATTTTCTGTAACCGTTTTCTTTCAAGAAAACGGGAACTTGAATAAATGAACTACTATTGAGACAATTTCGACAAAAACGAATTCGTTTTATTAAAACAACAAGTTATTAAATTTCTAACATTTATTACAAAGACTAAATAATTGGTATATATGATTTTTTGTGCTAGTTTTTTTAAGAAGAAAATGAAACTTAGACAAATGACCTAATATTAAGACAAATTTCAAGAAAAAGAGATTCCTTTTAGTATAACAATAAGTTATTGCTGAGAAAAAAAACAATAAATTATTAAAGTTTTATCGTGAATTACCATTAGTGCCTAATTATAATTCAACCTGCGTGATTTTTTATTCTTTTTTATTAGATTTATGTCAATTATATATATATATATGTGGTTTTTTTTGTAATAACTTTATTTTGAAGAAAATGAAACATAAATAATTGACCCACTATTAAGTGTGTGTGTGTAGAGATGTGAAAATGGATACTTAAGGAAAATTTTACATCTGTTTTCATCAATCCAAGATCCCATAAAATCCACTTTGACAGACAATTCTTCTTATGAAGAAAATCTTGAAATGGTAAATACTTATGTTGGAAAGTTTGTCATACTACTCCAAATTCAAAGTATCTAATGTCTAAAAAGTTATACATGATTGATTACCTAAAAGAGAAATTAAGGACAAGAGACGTTTTCGATTATATAAACCTGGTTCCCCTGGCTTTCTATTCATTCCAGACCTCACATTCTAAGGAGAAGTTGAGAAAAATCTTCCATTGTCACCCAGTTAGAGCTATTTTTTCCCCAGATACTATCAGCTTTCTTTAAATCCGAAGGAAGCCTTGCTCTCAGCCATGGAAAATACTTCCTCAGAAAATGTTACCTTTTCATTGTTGTCATGGGGCTTGCTTGATTTTGCTACATCTAGACTTGTTTCTTTTCATTCAACGTTTCTCTTCGTGCTTCTCATTATATCCCTTTCTGTTGTCAAAGCAAAGGGCAAAGCCAGCAAGAGAAAGAGCGACCAAGCACCTCTCCCTCCAGGCCCAACCCCCTGGCCAATCATTGGAAACCTTCCGGAGATATGGAGAAAGAGGCCAGCCTTTCGGTGGATTCATGGCCTTATGAAAGAACTCCACACCGATATTCTTTGTGTCCGCCTTGCAAGCACTCATGTCGTCGCTGTCACTTCGCCTGCCATTGCTCGGGAGTTCTTGAAGAAAAATGATTCAGTTTTTGCATCAAGGCCTGTTACGATGGCAACCGAGTACTCCAGCCGAAGGTTCTTGACAATAGCTGTGGTTCCGTGGGGAGATCAATGGAAGAAAATGAGAAGGGTTGTAACCTGTGAGATTGTCAGCGCATCCAAACTTCACTCTTTACTTGAGAACAGAACCGAAGAAGCTGATAACCTTGTTAGGTTCATCTACAACCAATGCAAGAGCAATGGCGGTGATAATTCCACTGCCTCAGCAGTCGTTAATCTAAGACTTGCAATGAGGCAATACAGCGGGAATGTCATCAGGAAGATGATATTCAACCGAAGATACTTTGGGGAAGGTAGAAAAGATGGAGGGCCTGGATATGAAGAAGAAGAGCATGTGGAATCACTCTTCACAGTGCTCAAGCACCTTTACTCTTTCATCTTATCAGACTATATACCCTGGTTGAGATCATTTGATTTGGAGGGCCATGAGAAGACTGTAAGGAAGGCCATGAAAATTGTGAATGACTACCAGGATCCCTTGATTGACGAGAGGGTCCAAGAGTGGAGGGAAGGCAAGAGGACGGAGTCTGAAGACCTCCTTGATGCCTTCATTTTAGCCAAGGATTCGAATGGGAAGCCGGCTCTTTCAATCGAAGAGATTAAAGCCCAATGCACGGTGAGATAATCTAACCATACGTGCCTTTTTCGCCATGTGTTTTTGGTCTAGTTATAACAAAAATTATTTTGATTAGTTATTTATCATCAAATTTGCGTTTGGTATAATTCTATGAATGTTATTTTGTTTATGTAGGAGTTAATGCTTGCAACCGTAGACAATCCTTCAAATGCTGTGGAATGGGCAATGGCGGAAATGATCAACCAGCCTGAAATTCTCCTGAAAGCTGTCGAGGAAATAGATGCTGTGGTAGGAAAAGAGAGGCTGGTTCAAGAAGCTGACATTCCCAAACTCAACTACGNCGTGAAGGGATGATTCTATGGAAATCCTTTAGTTCATGTATCATGAGGCTTTTTTTATTCCTCTGTTGTGAAAGTTTTCGTTTTAGCCCTGGACTGATAGAATTTCTTGAGGTCCTTTTTGTAGAATCTTCCTTGATATGATTAAACATAGAACCTCGATTTGAAGACATGCTTAATCAATCAAAAACTGAAGTTCGAGTTGTGGCTGTGCCCAAGCGATTGAAAATTGAAAGTCTAGATGACTCCGCTGAGGTTTCTTCCTTGTTATCGATTTCTTTAGTCATTGTATATCTTGAAGCTTTTTTGTGAATCTTCAACTTTAGGGGTGTAAATCCAAACCTTGATTTGTAGCTTTGACAACATTTATCTTTTTCTGCCAAACTATATGATTCTTGGACGGATCTTGTGGAGTTTTTTTGGTTGGTTCACTAAGCTCGTGTACCAACTTTGAAATTTATTCTTACTTATGGCCAGCCCTTATTAGGAGCTTATAAGCATTAAGGTCGAAACCATTAACTCTTTGAAAGAGAAGATCATCATGTTCAACCAATGGTCCTTTTGTTGGCCTTACAAATCCCTTCAATGGAGACTTAATGAGTTTTGACTCTTCTAGGCTAGTAAGTGGGAAAGTCAATTTTTTTAAGCCTTTGATAAGACCACCATTTTCCTTTATAGATGAAGATGGTTTCTTTCCCTTTTCCTTTGATGATTTTTCTTCATCATTTCCCTGATCACCTTTGGGTTATACCTTTTCATAAATGTACTTTTCAAATAGAACTTAGCATTAGCCAAATGGGCTTCTACTGTAGTAAATGGTTTAGCATCCGTTATGACTGCCTTCACTTGACCATTTCTACAATATTTGAAGAATTGATGATGTGTTGATGATAATACATCATTTTGACGTATCTAAGGTCGCCTTAATAACATGTTGTATGTTGTGTTAGTATCAATTACATGAAACAATGGATTAGATTCCATATCATCAATGAAAAGTTGAAGTTTAACTTTTCCTACAACTTTTTGCCCTTCAAAATTGAAACTTTGGATCATCAAGCGACTCTTTGATAATTCGTCGAGAGGCATCCCAAGCTCTTTCATTGTTTTTAGTGGGAGTAAGTTGACAGTAGATCCATCATCTATTTGGATTCGATTGATCTTTTGTTCACGACTGTATCCTTGAACAAAAAGAGGTCGATTGTGAGGGGTATACCCTAACGATAAGTTTTCATTAAAAAATGTAATTTCTACACCATAAGATAAATTAGAATCAAACTTAATTTTTTCTTCATTCCCAACATCTTCATCAATTTTGAAACATGATGTGGGAATTGGATTTTGATTTCTGAATTTGATTGGCATGAAGTCATTCAAGGTGCTTGGTCGTTTAGGCCTTTGCACCACCAAATTTTCACGTCTGCTCGTTCTTATTTTTCTGGGCATTACCTTTGGCATCATTTTCCTAGATGGCTGTTTCACAATTTTGGATCTTATTGGTGCTTGCTTGTCCTTGGGAGGATTTTTCTTTCTTCTTATTCGATGAGTAACTAAAATCCATCCTTCGTTGTTTGGATCCTTAATTGTAGAACCACAAGCTTTGCCCCCATTATCTTGAGGATTGGATGTCTCTTCAACGTTCGGAGCCAACATTATACAGTCGAAGGATTCGAATTTTATCTTGCTCCACACATTAACTGGAGAAAGCATGCTAGTTGCTGATGCTACATTTGCTGTAGCCGTTTCTTCGTCAAACTCAATTTTCCCATCTTGGTATAAACCCATGATTTTGTCTTTTAAGACAAAACATTTTTCTATGAAGTAACCAATTAAATGATGGTACTTGCAATAGTTAGGGTCATTTACTTGTTCAATTTCTTCCGGCTACTTCATCTTTTGTAATTGAATGAGGTTAGCTTTCTAAAGTTTTTTCAACATTCTTGCGATATCTGAGTTAGGGAAAGGACACTTTTTTTCTTGTCTTTCTTTCAGAGATGCTTTCCTTTTATCTTGTGAAAGGCCAACTTTTGGCTTTTTGGTTTTCTTTGAGTTGGCATTCACCTTGATGGGTTTGGTATTTATAGTCATAGATTGTTTTCCTTCACCCTCATCTACCAAAGCTTTGCCCTCTTTAAGGACATCTTGCTTACCTTTCCTTGGTTCTTGCATTAGAGGTCCTTGATTTCTAGCTGCTAACATGCATAATTCCATGTCCTAAGAGCGAGTAGTTAATTCTTTAAAAGTCTTAGGCTTAATGCCTTGAAGAATTAGCATAATCCCCAATTCATCCTTTAGATGCATATGTCAAGAGCTGAGGACTCGGATAGTCGCTCTTTGTAATTAAGACTGAGATTTCCCCAGTTGTGGATATAATCAATCACAAGCTCATCTTTGCATTGGTGCGAACTTGTAAGTTCAATCATGCTCACCACACGTCGAGTGCTATAGAAGCAATTGAGGAACTCACGTTCTAATTGCTCTCAATTATCAATCATCCCAAGCTTTAAGTCTGTGTACCAATCAAAGGCATTGCCCTTTAAAGAGCAAACGAACTGCGTCACCATAAGATCACCATAAGTGCCAGCGTTGTTACAAGTTTCTATGAAATGTGCAACATATTGACGAGGATTTCCTTTACCATCAAACTGTTGGAACTTTGGTGGCTGATAGTTTGGTGGCATCCTTGTTCTTGATTTTGCACACACAAGTATACCTATCGAACAAGTAATATAGTGATGAAGTAAAGTATCATTCCAACGGAGATTTGTTTCTAAAGTTTCACTAAGTACTAAAGTTATAAAACAAATTAATCTTATTCAAGTAATCCAAAAATTTGAAGAAAAACTAACTAAAAACAACTAAAAATCAACACTAAATAAACAAACAAACCAAATAAGTTAAGAAAAGCAGTATATTAAAGACCTAGGATTATGGGTTTATTCAACACTTCATTTGATACTAGTTTTTCTTGTTATTTATCTTTCTTGGATGGTTTTACTAACCTAGAATCTAAAGTTATGGACAAGTCTCCATCGAGTTGCTTGTAGAAATACCTAACTTAATCAGTTCACTATATGTTTATAGGAATCAATTAAATTTAAGTTCATTAAGCAAGTGTCCTAATGTGGCTATGCATGCAATTGACGTATGTCTACCTGAATCACAAATCAAATCACCTAAGTGACGTGAACATACACTATTCGAACCTTAGTCTAGTATAAAATCTCTCTATCGTGTCTCAATTAGATTCTCAAATCAGTTCATTGTTGGCCAAACAATCAAATGTATTAAGAACAGATTTGAATAAGCAAAACTATTAATACCAAAAGATTTAAGAGTTTTAGTTAAAGTTGCTACCTGAGTGGATAACGCTGAAATGCATCTACATCATGTATTCCAGTTACTTTCTTATGCATTGTTCATTTTGTTGGCCACTGGTAGTTGTTTGCAGCAATCTTTTCTAACAAATTGTATGCCTCATCGATCAATTAGCCATCAAAGCTCCTCCTGTAGCAGCTTCAATGGTAGTCTGAAAATGCCCACTCAAACCATTATAAAAGTTTGCACTTGAAGCCATTTTGGGAGCCCATGATGGGGACAACACCTAAGCAATTCTTTGTATCTTTCTTAGGTTTCATACAATGATTCCGAATCTTGTTGCATGAATGATGTAATGTCATTTTGCATTTTTGCTATCTCAGCCAAAAGGAAGAATTTGGCAAGAAATTTCTGAGCAAGATCATCCCATGTTGCTATGGAGCCAATAGGGAGTGCATTTAGCCATGCCTTAGCTTTATCCCTCAAGAAGAAAGGAAAAAGCCTCAATTGAATTGCATCATCTGTGACACCATTGTGCTCGAACGTGTTACAAATCTCCAAGAAGTTTGCTATCTAGCCATTAGGATCATCTGTTGGAAGACCCCCAAATTGAATCAATGTTTGAATCATGGTGATGATAGCTGGCTTGATTTCAAAATTGTTTGCTTAAACAGTTGGCCTTCGAATGCGCAATGGATTCCTTGAACCAAAAGAATAGCATAATCCCTTAAGCAATGATTGTCAGCTACTACGCGCTCTTGGATTTGCTATCCACCTTGTTGATCAGCCGTTGTATTTATTAGAGGAACACCTTGTTGATTTTCTCATCGAAGTCTACGAAATGTTCTCTTAATTTTTGGATCACACGGGATAGTGTCTAAACCGTTTGCTCTTCTCATACAACAGCTAAACATAACTGCAAAACAAAAATAAACTTAAATTAAGACTAATCTGTAAAATTTAATATTAGCAATTAACAAAGAAAATAGAATCCCCGATAACGATACCAAAAACTTGTTGTCGATTTTGCATACACAAGTATACGTATCGAACAAGTAATATAGTGATAAAGTAGAGTATGGTTCCCACGAAGATTTGTTTCTAAAGTTTCATTAAGCACTAAAATTATAAAACAAATTAATCTTATTTAAGTAATCCAAAAATTAAAGAAAAATTAATTAAAAACAATTAAAAATAAACACTAAATAAACTAACAAACTAAATAAGTTGAGAAAAGCAATATATTAAAGACCTAGGATTATGGGTTCATTTAACATTTCATCTCATAGGAGCTTTTCTTGTTATTTATCTTTCCTAGGTGGTTTTACTAACCTAGAATCCAAAGCTATGGATAAGTCTCTGTCGAGTTGCTTGTACAAATACCTATCTTAATTAGTTCACTATATGTTTATAGGAATCAATTAAATTAAGTTCATTAAGCAAGTGTCCTAATGTGGCTATGTATGGCAATTGGCGTATGTCTACCCGAATCACAAATCAAATCACCTAAGTGACGTGAACATACACTATTCAAACTTTAGTCCAATCTAAAATCTTTCTGTTGAGTCTCAATTAGATTCACCAATCAGTTAATTGTTGGCTAAGCAATTAAAAGCATTAAAACAAATTTGAATAAGCAAAACTACACCCATTCATGGTAAATAAAAAAGAAACTAATAAGTTGAAATCCACCACAATCTTAGAAAGATAATTTAGCTCATAATAACTAATAAAAACAACATCCCAAGAAATTTAGCTATGAATCCAAGTCAAAGAAAATAAAAGAAACACAAAAGAAGAGAAAGAAACTAATTATTGAAGCTTGCAATTTCAATTCTCTCTCAAATTCTCTAGTTTACTTGCTTTGTTCTTGGCTCCAAATCTCCAGAATAGTTGGTTGCTGCTTCTCTCTTAAAACCTTTGAAAAAGGTCCTTTAAATTGGTTCCAAGTAACCTAATTTGCAAAATCCTGTAAAATTTTAACTTTTGGAAAATCGCCCAACACCGCAACCTTGATTTCTTAGCGCTACGGCGCTAGATTTTTTGCTACAGTAGCAGTGTAGTGTTGTGCTCTTGGGAAAATTGTATGGTGAGCTTCCTTTCACCAGCACTGCAGCCTTGTTTTCCCTGTGCTGCGAAGGTCTATCAAATTCATTGGTAGTTTTCACCCTAATCTGTTTCGAAATAGGAAAAGTTGAAAACAAAAAAGTTGTAGCCCTGTCTCTTAAATTTCCAATGGGTTAGGAATCATGTTAATTGAGCTTCTGGATTGAAAGATATACTCCAAATACTGCATCATATTCAGTCCATGCGTTCTGCTGTAGTGCTCCGATTTAGACAAATATTTTGTTCATGATCCAATCCAAACTGGTTAAAGTGGTAAACATAAAAGTTGTAGCCCTTCCTCTTATAAGTCTAGTGGTTGAAGAATAACTTCATTTGAAGTTCTGTAAATAGAGATATGGTCAAAATACCGCAACATATATGAATGAAGCCATCACCATACTTACACATATTTGGATCAAATGAGCCTTTTTCATTAAACTTCCTACAAAAGCAATAAGAGAAATTACCAATAGTACTCTTAAAGTAATTTAAAACAGAATAACATAAAATTTAACTAAAATAACGTAAATTAACTAGTCAACATATAATCAAACTTAAATTAGAAAAACACCTAAAATGCTATGATTTGAACCTAAAATCTCAAAGATCTAACTACTTAAGCCCCCAGAATGTGTCAAAATAACTCTATATAATAGAGTTATCAATCCTCTGAGAGTATCGCTTGGCATACTATGTAAAGGCTAAGAGACATTTTCCACTTGTTCCTTGATGGCTTCCTTGATGAATTCCTTCAATTGGTTAGTGGTGACCACTTCGTTAGATTTTTGTTGGAGATTATTTTCCACCTTTGTAGTGGAATTCTCTTCATTATCTTGACGCTGATTTTGACCAAGATCCATTGGTGCCTTTCCAGTAAGGCTGTTAATTTTTGCAATCTTTGAGGCAACTTGTTCATCTTTTTCTTTGATGCTTGTTATAAAAGATTTCACAGTTTTCGCAAGAAGCAAAACTTGTTCTTCTAGAAATGCTATTCTAGTTGTCATGACAAGTATCGCTTCAAAATTCACTTTTGTCAAAGAACTTTGGCGAGGTGACGATGAAACAGAGCTGTTGCTTGAATAGCCATCCTGTTCCTTGAGTTGATTGGTACTTGATCTTTTAGAGGAAGCAAGTTGTAAGGAGGAAACTTCTTCAAAACTTGTTGAAGAAGCATCATATAAAGGATTTTGGTTGATGATTAGAACTTTGTTCATACAATTTAGTAAGAGCTTTTATCTTTCTCCGAGTGCCATATGGATGTGTTGGAACATCCATGCTTGATAATGAAGTTGGAAAGACTACAAGATTCACTCGAGCAGCTTGATAGTAGGTTTATTGACAGTGGGTTTAAAGGCGAGATTCTTCTTAAGAGCCATTTCAACATGGAGATATTTAGAGATTTGTTTGAAGAAAGAAGATGAGAGGTAGAGATGGTCCCACTGGGCATGCTAGAAATTTGTACAAACAAATTTCTTGTTGAAATTTCTGGACTTCAAAATGATGAGACAAATACAAAATTTTTGATGTGAGTGATATTCTCTAGAAATTCTTTTGATTAATTTCTTCACTTTTTCTTCAAGAGTCACGAACCCGGACTTAGTCTTGATCACGAACTTTACTTAATCTTTGCTTCAAGGGTTTTCACAACTTAATCTTGATCATGAACACTTGATATCTTCGCTTCAAGGGTTTTTAAGACTTAATCTTGATCATGAACACTTAACTTTGTTTGATGACTTAATCACGAACTTTGCTTGATCTTGACTTCAAGGGTCTCTACGACTTAATCTTGATCACGAACACTTAATATCTTCACTTCAAGGGTCTTTATGACTTAATCTTGATCACGAACTTCACTGCCGCTCGATCTTGATCACGAACTTTGTTGCCGCTTGATCTTCACTTCATAAATCTTCTACTCTTCTTGATCTTTGAAATGCTCTCAATCTTCAAATGCCTCCCAATCTTCGAATGCTTTCGAATGAATGAAAATGGCTTAAAGGAGCCCCCTATTTATAATGCTAAGTGGGAGACTTTGATGAGAATGTAATCTCTTTGAATTATCTTTAAACTATTTTAATTTATTTAGAGACAAATTATGATGACTCATTGAAAGTCTTTTGATTGGCAGGACTTTGAGTCCTTGAATTTTGATTGGCAAAAGTTAGGTGTTATCTCTTAATTATGCTCAATTTATTTAGAGTAAATTAAATAATCAAATTTGATTTTTATCTCTAAAATATCAAAATTATTATAGATAAATTAAATGATCAATAATTAAATTTTGATTGGTTAAAAATATGAATATTATCTCTAAATTACCTTGATTTGTTTTAGAGAAAAATTGGATACTAATAATTAAATTTTTGATTGGTCAAAAATATGAATATTATCTTTAAATTAACTTGATTTATTTAGAGACAAATTGAATGACCAATAACTAAGTTTTGATTAGTCCACTTTAAATGTTATCTTCAAATCATATCAAGGGATAAATATATGACACATAACTGAATTGGTTCAACTATGTGTCTTAGAAATAATCCAACCAATAAATTAATTACTTTATAATTAATTACACAGTTATGACATCATCAAGTCCACGTGGCGGCACGTAATTGGCTCATAATTTTTCTCTGAATTATTAAGAAAAATTCTACATCTGTTTTCATCAATACAAAATCCCATAAAATCCATTTTGACAGATGCGAAATCTGTAAGAAAGAATTCTTCTTATGATGAAAATCCTAAAAAGGTAAATACTATTATTGTAAAGTTTGTCCTACTACTCCAAATTCAGAGTATCTAGTGTCTAAATAAGGTATACAAGATTGATTACCCATAAGAGAAATTAATGAGAAGAGACATTTTGGATTATATAAAACTGGTTCTTGTTTCTTTTAATATAACAATACGTTATCAACGTTCTACAATTCATTGTCATATAAGACTAATTACTTGGTCTATATGATTTTCTGCAACCGTTGCCTTTCAAAAAGGTGAGGACTTGAATAAGTGACCTATTAAAATGAATTTCGAGAAAAACAAATTCTTTCTTGTATTACAGTGAGTTTGACAGTTTTAACATTGATTGCAATACAAAACTAATAAACCGATCCGTATGATTTTTAGTAACTATTTTATTTTGAGAAAATGGGAACTTAAATAAATGAACTACTATTGACACAATTTCGAGAAAAATGAAGTCGTTTGAATAAAACAATAAGTTATTAAAGTTCTAACATTTATTACAAAGACTAAATAATTGGTATATATGACTTTTTGTAATAGTATTTTTCAAAAGAAAATGAAACTTTGACAAATGACCTACTATTAAGACAAATTTCAATAAAAAGAGATTCCTTTCAGTATAACAATGAGTTATCGTTGAGAAAAAACACTATAAGTTATTAAAGTTTTATTGTCAATTACCAATAATGACTAATTATAATTCAGCCTGCATGATTTTTTATTCCTTTTTTTATTAGATTTAGGTCAATTATATATATATGTATGTATATATAGATACGTGCATGTAGAGATGTCAATAAGTACCTTATATATAATTTTTTGTAATAGTTTTTTTTTGAAGAAAATGAAACATAAATAATTGACCTACAATTGTTTTGTAATAGTTGTTATATATATAGATACGCCAAGCATTTTAAAGGAAGTAAATAAAATGTTTTAATTCTATATCCAATAAGTAGGAGAATATTAAGAAATCTATAAATGTGGATGTTGCACAGCTCAATAGGTTAATCTTTTGAAAGGAGAGTAATGAATTTATGATGAAGTGGTATCAAAGTGGATTTAACTTGGATCCATTTTATGTCAAGTACCTTTAGAGGGAGGTAAGAAGGGTAGTTGACAACGACTCTAGCATTGGGTGAGAGAGAATGTCGTGTTAAACATTTTAGAGGAAGACAGTGCTGAGAGCGTCATTGGATCAATTGAGAGAGAATGTCATGTCAAGTGTTTCTGAAAAAGTAGATAAGATGTTTTAATTTCACATTGGGCAGGTAGAGAAATTTTGAAAAGCTTATAACTGTGAATGCTGCATATTCTAATGAGTTAATTTTTTGAAAAGAGAGTAATGGTCCCGTGATATATATTGGTACGATCATTAAAAATATAAATTATAAATTTGAGTAACGCAAGATAATAGATTAGTCCTAAAGGTTGTAAGTTCAGTGGTGATGAATCAATTTGCAACAACTTTTAGCTGCTTTAAGATCTATTTACACATTACCAGCCATAACAATCCTGGTAAGCCAGCTGCTTGGAATGCTTTCACCCAAATCAATTTTCTTTCTGCAAAATGCCTTTGTAACGACCCCTTCTCAGTCGCTACCGACGTCCGAGACCTTTGGGAGATCCCGCCAAGTCCCGAACAAGCCTGAAAGAAATTTCTCCATAACTCATTGTACACCTTTACTAATCCGTATTATTATTTGAACCATATATATTTTTAGAACTTAAAATTTCACAAGAAGCATAGCCATTAAATTTTGACTTTAAGTCATGATATCACAGTTAAATACATTAAGTTCAAGAATCTAAAATTTATGTTTTTATCAAAACTAATATTTGTTTACATAGTAAAACCAAAGTACTACAACTCAATCTCTAAAAGCGGAGTGACTCGGAATAAAAGGCCAAGAGATGCCTTTACCTATTTGCGGTGGGCCGAATGCGCTGATGATTACTCGTTAGGTCGATCCTTGTCTGCAAAAGAGGAAAAAGAGGGGTGTGAATCTCATAGACTCAGTGATCATCGGCTCCGTGAGTAGGGCATAGATGAGAAACAAGCAAATAGCAGATCAATTGATTATAAAAATGCAAGATTAAAAACATAATTTATTTCAAACGGGAGTTTGTGCCTTATATGAAAAACCAAGGATTTCTTATGCATTGTAAACACTTCAATTGATAAATCAACCAAGGTAGATAAAAACTTTGCTATAAAACCGATCAATAACCTTATTCAAGTCAATCATTTGAAATATTGAATTAAAATAATTTTACATAAAGAAAATTCCGTCGTCAAAATCAATTGACATTTTACTCAAATCAAATCAGTATATTCGGCAAGCTCCCATGAAATCAAATGTTAATCAAACTTATACGTAAATCAAAAATCACCTCGCACCCGAGGAGTTAAAATTCATTTCACCGTAAAAATAAATGGAGCTGCAGAAAAACTGTTAATTTTCGTTTTCACCATGCAAAGAAATATGAGTTTGAAAATCCAGAGATGCCACTCTCGAGTAGGGAATGAATATAAACCCGTGGTCTCGCTACCACGTAATAACATCCAAGAGCATCGCTTCACCGGATTCCCATGTGCCATGGCAATCTCACGATGTTGGCCGACATCGGAGAATCAAACGGTCATAACCGTGAAATCATCTGGTGGCCTAGCCACGCATACATATATCACAAGCCGTGGCCCCAACCACGCCTAACCGCCCGTCAGCGACCCAATGGTTCTCTAGCTAGAGCTCACTCGTGCACGAGGGTCACACTTAACCGATGTGACATCCGGTCAACTCTCGAATTTCTCGATTTTAAAAAAAAATCATTTTAGAATCGCTTTATGTCCTTGAAATCTCGTCTTAAAATTATTTTCAAAGTATTCAACATAAGAATTGATAAAATCTATCATTTTCTCAAAATATATTTATCCATGAATTTCAAAATAATAATTCGCACGGTGAATAAATAATATAACCATGAATGCATACTGCACAAATATAAGGCATAGATTTTGATGTAAAAAGTATAAAGGGCTTGTTTCCCGTTTTTATAAACNCTCCCACGTAATAACATCTGGGAGCATTGCTTCCATCGGATTCCCATGTGCCATGGCAATCTCACGATGTTGGCCGACATCGGAGAATCAAACGGTCATAACCGTGAAATCATCTGGTGGCCTAGCCACACATACAAATATCACAGGCCGTGGCCCCAACAACGCCTAACCGCGTCAGTGACTCGAAGGTTCTCTAGCTAGAGCACACTTGTGCACGAGAGCCACACTTAACCGATGTGACATCCGGTCAACTCTCGAATTTCTCGATTTTAAAAAAAAATCATTTTAGAAATCGCTTTATGTCCTTGAAATCTCATCTTAAAATTATTTTCAAAGTATTCAACACAAGGTATGATAAAATCTATCATTTTCTTAAAATATATTTATGCATGAATTTTAAAATAATAATTCGCATGGTGAATAAATAATATAACCATGAATGCATACTGCACAAATATAAGGCATAGATTTTGATGTAAAAAGTATAAAGGGCTTGTTTCCCGATTTCATAAACACTTTACATATAATTTATACATATATATATTCAAACCAATTTCTAAACGTAATTTGAAACCACAATTTCCTAAGATTGCTACCAGCACATGCTATCCATCATTAGAAGAGTACTTGTCACCACATCATTAGAAGCAAGCACATCTTGCGAACCCATAACAAACACTCTCGCTTGTCCTCCCTCGGAAGTACCCTGCGACACTGACTCCATAGGTCGAAATCGAGAGGTAGAAGCTATTCCTTTACCTTTGTCAAGTCGACCTCTCCTAGCTAGAGGTGAAACTGCAAATGCTACCACTGATGCTGATTGTGCATACCCACGACCAGTTCCTTGGAATCTCCTTTCGTATGGCCAATCTCTTCGCATATGCCCCGGTTGACCACAGTTGAAGCATACATTATAAGTCTGACCACAGGGCCCCACATGTGTAGTACCACAATGCGTACAATAAGGACTTCTCTAGCCCCTCTGTCGACTGTCAAGGCTGGTCATTTCATTACTAGGTCCTCGATGGTTACTTGTTCCTGAAAAGTTCCCACAACGAGGTGGACTATTGAATTAGGGATTTCTTCTCGACCCTTGAAATCTAGTTGACGTTTGCCCTATACTCTGCATATTCTCCCTTCGATCAGATCGACTTGGCCTTTCAAAAGTCATTTCTCGACCACCTTGCCTTTGACTAGTCTGTCCTTCAACCTTAGTCCGTCCAGTGCTCTCACGAAGTGCCTTAGCCTCTATACTGCGTCCCTCTATTAATCGGGCACAATTCGCAACATCAGAGTATGAATTGAATCTCTGCGAAGCAACCGCTCTAAACAAATATTCGGATAACTCAGCCACAAATCGATTTACCCTTATTTCTTCTGTAAATACTAGGTATGGGGCGTACCTAGATAATTGTGTGAATTGTACATCATACTCAGGCACCGTCATTCCGGGCGTTTGTTTTAAAGCCTCAAACTCCCTAGCCTTAGCCGCTCGTACACTTTGAGGCAAAAATCTGTCCATAAAAGCTTTATCAAATTCCTTCCACCCAAGTGGACCGTCATCACTAGGTCTACCTCATAGGTATGATGTAATCCACTGTTGTGCTACGTCCTCAAGATGAAAGCTAGCCAATGTCACTGATCTTGTGCTCGAAGCTCCTAAGGCACGACAGATCTTCTCCATGGTATCTAAAAATCTGTGTGGGTCCTTTCCCACAATGGAACCAGTAAAAGACGGAGGTTGTAGCTTCATAAATGTTGATAAGGAAACTGAATCATCTCCCTCGTCTTCATTTGAATCATTATCCACTTCCAACTCTTCCTCCTCTGATTCTTTTTCCTCAATCATATCTACATTCGGATCATAATCTGGATCTTGTAAATTTAAATCCATATAGTCCTCAGCTGGACTAGCACATCGTTGAGTAAACTCGGTAAACTACTGGGTCAAATTTCACAATCCGACAGCTAACTCATCCAGAGTGACACTCTCCAACGTACGTCTACCTGCTCCTGTGCTATCGGTACTAGCACTTCTTCAGCCACTCGAGCTACCCTCACTAGATCATCAGGAACTTTCCCTTCCTCTCGTTCTCGAATGGCCTCTCCCTCGCGGGGCAGAAATTCGCAATCGCTCATCGATTTCTCTGGGAGCATTTGATCTACCCGCAACCCTTGTAGATTCTCGAGTCCGAGGCGGCATCTCAAACCTGGACATCAACAGTCAAATATCATTATTTAATCATCACATTATAATTATACAAGGTGGTTTTTTAAAGATAAAGAGTCTACGTAGCCTCTTGCCTATAATCGGTGCTGCAGTCACTAACTATAAGCAAGACTCTACGTCTACTCAACTACTCCGCTACTTAACACAAAAACATCCTAGGACTCGACTAAACCTAGGGCTCTGATACCAACTTTATAACGACCCCTCCTCAGTAGCTACCGACGTTCGAGACCTCCGGGAGATCTCGCTAAGTCCCGAACAAGCTTGAAAGAAATTTCTCCGTAACTCATTGTACACCTTTACTAATCCGTATTATTATTTGAATCATATATATTTTTATAACTTAAAATTTCATAAGAAGCATAGCCATTTTGTTCCTCAAATGGCCGACCCCTACTACCCAATTCATTACTTAAAAAAAATTATTCTTACTATTATTATATATATATATTTATCTCATAATTTAATTATTTTATTTTCTCAAAATAATAAAGTTTACATATAAACTCTCCCCCACTTAAATTAAGCATATGCCCATTTTCAAACTAATTTTCGTAATTGATAATATTTTATTTTTAAAATATTCTTTTCGTTCGTAATCGCTCTCCGACACCTAAATTTACATCAATTATCCCTTTGTCTTGTTGATAGGTCTTATTGACGATTAAACGAGGATACGAGGTGTTACAGCCTTCATATTTCATTCCTGCTCCCCAAATCAATAACATTGTGGACACTTCAAAAAATTGGCTCTCTAGTCGATTGCCAAGTGGCTTTAATTTTTGGGATAATTGAGGTATTATTAGATTGATTGTGGAGATTTGATGGATTAAAATAGGTAGGTTGAGTTTTGCTCTATGTTGTTGGGCTTATGTATTGGCTAAAAATGTATTTGGTTAAAGAGTAAAGGTTTGGGTTGAAGGGGAAGGGGGAAAGAATGAATGGATCTGGGTTTCTACATTGGACCAATAGAGTGTTATGTTATTGGGTTTGAGGATAGAATTTTGATTTTAGGGGAGAAATTAAGGGGATATAATGATGGGTTTAATTTGATTTAGGGGATGACACTTTTTTTCTTTTATGGGCAGTTGATATTGGGTTATTTTGACTTTCAATAAAAACAATAATTTTATCATTATTTAAATTAGAAATACATATATATATTTAGAATAATAAATTCGACTGTAAAGCACAAGTTAAATTAAGAAGATAGTAATAATTTAAGAAACGATGGTAATCAGTTTAAAACAATTAGTTTTTTTTTTAACTTTTGGTTTCAAATCCTTAATAAATAATATTTGGATATTTGGATAGACAAAAAGAAAAAAATCCAATTTCTAGTCAACAAATTTTAATGTCTCACTATTTACCACATGACATTGACGTCATCAAGATGATATGTCAACATGCCACATGAAAGATGACGTGGCATAAAAAATTGCTGATTATGCTGTTGACTAACGGAAGTTAGTCAATGATTAGTGTGAAGGGATTATTTGATTTCAAAATAAAAGTTTAGGTGTTTATTTGAATGCAATAAAAAGATAAGGGTTAAATTGACTTTCTTGGTATAGTTCGGGGGCTTATTTGCATATTTAGCTAAACCCAAATTACTCTACTTGTCTAAAAATTCAAATCTTACTTTTAAAACTTGTAGTGTCGCTTATTCTTCTTGGTCTTTGGTTGCATTTTTTACTTTTCAAAATAACTCATCTAGGCTTTAATTGTAAGTAATTTTCAATTCAAATTAAGTTTTTAAAAAATACTTCATTTTTAAATATGTTTTGTTTAATTTGATAGTTTGGGACCTAAACAGAATCTAGCTAATAAAAAATAGTATTACATGTCAAATAATATTTTTAAAATTATGAGTTTTTTTTTATTTATTTTATAGATTATTGTTGTGGTTGTGACTGTGAACAGCTCAAAAGCTACTTTTTTCCTTGTTTGTAATTAGGACAACTCATAGCAGGTCAATTAGGCCATGGCCTTGCTTTGCTGAGGGCCATTCCACACAGCTTCAAAGCCACATTACCCTCAAAAAGATGCTGCATTTTTTGTGCAACATTAAGCATTTTCTCTTTTTTTTTTTTCTCCTCCTAAAAGAACACTACTTTTCACTTCTTCCTTTTACTTTTTCTTTGCAATGCTATAATTTAAGCAAGAATAAATAAATTTATCTATTTAGTCATCTTAATTTTCAAAAAATAATATTTTGATCATCAGCTATATATATATATATATATAATGATGCACTTATTGTCACCCTTTTGATATGTTATCCTTTTGTAGACTGTCCAAATATAACCCATTAATATTTAACAGTTAGATCATTGAGAATGTATCATTTATACAACAATAGTAATCAACTTGTTATTATAAAAATTGAATGATCAAAATAAAATTTTTCAAAAATAGATAACTTATTCTATTTTTTATAAATCAACTTATAAAATGTATGATAATTAGTATTTGAGAATTTTTTTTAAAACTTTAGAAAGGAGAGAATATATTGTTTATGAGATGGGAGAAACTAAGAGAGGTACCTCCCTCTGGACATATTTTTTTTTTCCCTATAAACCAACAAAAGCAATGCAATAGAAGTGGATACTCCAATGTATCTAGACATAATAACAATGGGATTGCAAAAGAATGCTTCCAAGTGCAACAATCTGCTCTTCAAACATACTATGCTTTGAAATTAGAATAGTTTTTCAGTAATTAATGGCATCTCCTTGATTGGAACTTCAAATTTTAGTTTAATGGAGATGATGAAATTTATGTGATATAAAGAAACTTATCTCTCATTGTATAATCCAAGACACACACATTATGAGATGAAAGGTTACCTAATCAATCTGCTCTACTACTTTGTTGATTTAAAGTTATGAATGAAACTAAGCAAAATAGATAAAAGAAGAACATAATATGGGATTTCACATATATGAGGAAAGGTATTGATTTTTTATTCTCAACTCAAACACTTACCAAACATAAAAAAACACAGAACCTCAAATTATTATTATTTTTTTGCATACATGTGATACTGAGTTACACAGTTAGAGGTAGCTTTTTCATTCCATGAAATCCCACACTTACCCATTTATGGATTCGGATTCGAGACCTCAAAAAAGAAATCCTAAGTTTTAACTACTGGTATGCCCCATTGGAGACAAAAGCTCAAATTAGTGATAGGATGATAACTCAATATTCATAAAAATAATTAGTTTTTAATCTTATTTCTTTATAATTATTCATAAAAACAATGATTTGTTCAAGAATCTCCCTTCATTCCTAAAATATATATTCTTTGGTTATTTCACCACGTTGCACCAAATTATTTTTGTTAGCATAAACATTTTCAAACAACAAATAAATACTCTATCATAATCACAAACTATCAAAATACAATTTTTTTTTTTAAAATAACTGATCACTTGAATATTCTCGAGTTTTGAAAGAACAAAACGGTCTCAACCCATTGGCTTTTTGGCATGGCTTTGATAAAGTTTTCAAATCTTTTGGAGGTCATACATCAATAAGTAAATAAATAAATTATTAGATATTATTTTATTTATGTTTACATATTATACCATATTATTGGCAAAGCATGTCATTCTCAATTACAATTATATATTTATTCTTTTCAATATGTAAAGTAATTATGTGATATATCTTTGATTGTTTTGTCAACTGAAGTGGGGATATATACATTTAATATTCAAACAACTTTGAATTCAATATGAGTTTTAGGGCCTCCTTGTTTGACTTAAACCAACATAATTAATTTTCAGAACAACATTGGCTCCTCTTTCCCCTTCAAAATTCAGGAGTTGCTGTGACAGTTGGGTCCAAAGTCTTAAGTCTACATCCTAAAAGACTGAATGTAACATTGCATTACATGGAAATGGATTTTGAATAATCGTACAATCTCACTCCATTCATTCACTTAATTCTATTGGTGTTGCCTTTCTAATGCCATATACACTATATTATGTTCTTTGCAGTTTGACATAGGCATATGGAAACACCTCAAACATATTTACGAAAGAATTATTATCTTTATTATAATATCATGACGTTTTAATATTTGACTTCATGATGAATGTATGTGTCTCTTTGTTTAAAAAATCAAGTTTTGATTTTTTTTTAAAAAAATAAAAATATTTTATTATAAAAAAGAGTTAGGAAGAAATAAAAAAAAATTGAATTTTAAATTAAAAATATTTACATGATACCCAATTCAATTAATCATCACTTCATTTACTAATATAGATGACTAGAATAAATTCTCAAGATGATTTCCAACAGAATCTTTGGGTCATGTTGGAAATCTGCAACCTAATTGGCTAATTGACTAATTAACTAACATGTAAAATGGGAGTTTGAATGGATGGAATAGGCCACCAGGCAGCCGTGAACTCAATGGGGTCGAGTTACCATTATCTAGCAAAAGGTGAGGGGCCTATGTGCTGAATTTACGTGACGAAATGAAGCATATGAACTGAGGAGATGACTGTAAATTCCATACAACAGACATTTGAGGAGGTGATGGGCAGTTGTGATGGCGACAGTTGGGACAGAAAGAGAAAAGAGAGAGAAAAAAAAAGGGAAAATACACTTTGCTCTTTAAGTCATGATTCATTTGAGGAGGTCATAGTGCCTGCATTTGCCACATCATTGGAAATGAGTTGATGTGGTAATGCAAAAACTTCATACTTTCTTTTCTGTTTCAAGTCCACTCTTTTTTGCTTTTCCATCAGCATTTGATTATCCTAGTTGAAAAACAAGGCAATGTTCATATATATTCAGAGCTGCAAATTCAATAGAGAAAGTAAGAGGAATGACCCACTTTGATTATCATCATCAATATATATGGTGAAGGTTGTCTGTGGGTTTGTTTGAGGTGTTTCAATATTATGAAACAAGGAATTCAGGTCTGTCTTGTTCATTATATATTTTTTTGTTCAGCTTGTTCTGGGTTTTTCAGTTCAGTAGTGTTCTTTGATATTATGGAGAAGTAGGACTTTTGAAATATTCTGATGCATTTTTTTCTTTGTTTTTTTTTAAACTTGAGAGGTTTCCTATTTTTGATGAACTTTCTCTATTTGATAGAATAACTACTCGATTTCTTTCCCTTTTTGGATTCTGGGTTAGATTTGGAGATGTAGGTGCTTATATATCATTGCCAAGATGTTTTAGATTTCATTCATAGCTGTCAACTGAAATCGTTTTGAACTTGTGTTTTGGCTTCTCTGATAGTTAATTCTCTTCAACTGCCCTCCTTTATTCACTTTCTTTAGCTGTCCTCTATACTCAAGTAACCTTTCTTTTTCTTCTCAATCAGTAGGTGTGACTTCATGTATAAAAGATGCTCTGCAATGAATTTGATTAAAATCCTTCCATGAATTCAATGGGAAAGAAAAGGAGCTGGTTTAGTTGGGTGAAGAAGATATTCACTTCTGATGCAAAAACAAAAACAGAAAAGGTTCATAAATATGACTGTTTCTGTTTATTTTCCCCCCTTTCCACATAACAGTTTTGATTGATCTTTTTGGTACTTTTTGTGTGTTTGTGTAATCATGGGTTGTACCTTCCAGAAATCAAGGAGGTGGAGATGGATTCTTGGAAGGCTGAAGCTTAAGCAATACCACCCTGCACTTCCAGCACCACAGACATCATTTTGTCAAGCAACAGAGGAGCAAAGAAAGCATGCTCTGAATGTTGCCATTGCGACAGCTGCTGCAGCAGAGGCTGCAGTTGCTGCTGCCCAAGCGGCAGCTGAGGTTGTCCGTCTAGCGGGTGCCTCCAAGCCTTTCCCTCATTTCACAACAAGGGATAGAAACTTGGCTGCTATTAAGATTCAGAGTACTTTCCGGGCATATCTGGTGAGCTTACCTTTGAAATCTTTGTTCTTTGTTTTCTAAAATCATTTCTGCTCATGTTGTAACTTAAATATGGTCATTGTTGCATTCATTTGTGACTGCAGTAATAATTGAGAAGATGAATATACAACTCAATGATTTCTATCAAAAGAATGATTCTTTAATTTTCCAAAAGTTAAATTCATCATTTTTGTTACCTCTTCTGAAATCAATTGCTGCTCTATAT